>NW_027328138.1:0-56369 GCF_047675955.1 Chlorocebus sabaeus | reverse complement strand
GAAAACAATTTTCACCAGATGAGACTGGATCAAACCGGACCAGACCGGCCCAGACCGCCTAAAACAGGGCCAAACCGTCTCAAACCTATTTTGACCAGCTGAAACCAGACCAGAACTGCTCAAACGGGTTCTGACTGGCTCAAACCAGACCTGACCGGCTCAAACTGGATCAAACCGAACCAGACCGGCCCAGACCGCCAAAAACCGTGACAAACCAGCTCAAACCTATTTTGACTGGCTCAAACCACACAAGACCAGATCGAACCTGTTTTGACCGGCTAAAACCAGAGCAGACCGGCCCAAACCGGTTTTGACCAGATTAGACCGGATCAAACCGGACCAGAACTTCCCAAAACGGATCATACCGGTCCAGACCAGCACAAACCGACTGAAACCGGCTCAAACCGAACCATACCGGCCCAGACCGGGTAATACCAGGCCACAGACCGGTTTAGACTGGCTCAAACCAGACCAGAACGGCTCCATCCGGTTTTGACCGGCCTGAGCTGGTTTTGACCTGCTCAAACCAGACCAGACCGGCTCAAACCGGACCAGACCGGCTCAAAACGGTTTCGACCGGATGACACCAGATCAAACCGGACCAGACCGGCTCACACCAGATCAAACCGGACCAGACAGGCCCAGACCGGCTGTAACCGGATCAAACCAGGCCACACCGGCTCAGACCGGCTAAAACCGGGCCAGACCATATCAAACCGGTTTTGACCTTCTCAAACCACACCAGACCGGCTGAAACCGGATTTTCCCCGGCTAAAACCGGTTTGGACCGTATGAGACCGGTTCAAACAGAATCAGACAAGCCCAGACTCACTAAAATCGGATCAAACAGCACCAGACCGGCCCAGAACGCCTAAAACTGGGCCAAAAACCGGTTTTGACAGTTTCAAACCAGACCAGACAGGCTCAAACCGGTTTTGTCAGACCTGAGCCCGTTTTGACTGGCTAAAACCAGACCAGACCAGCTCAAACCTGACCAGACTGGCTCAAACCGGTTTTGACTGGCTCAAAGGGGTTTTGACTGGATCAAACCGGACCCGACCAGCCCAGACCAGCTGAAACCAGATCAAACCGGACCAGACTGGCCCAGACCAACTAAAACCGCGCCACAAACCGGTTTTGTCCGGCTCAAACCAGACCAGACTGGCTCAAACCGGTTTTGATCTGCTCAAACCACATCAGGTCGGCTGAAACCGTTTTTCACTGGCTAAAATCGTTTTTGACCGAATGAGACCAGATCACACCGAATCAGACCGGCCCAGACCGGCTAAAATGGGATCAAAAAGGAACAGACGGGCCCAGACCGGCTAAAACCGGATCAAACCGGACCACACCGGCCCAGTTCGGCTAAAACCGGGCCACAAACTGGTTTTGACCGACTTAAAGCAGACCAAACTGGCTAAAACCTGTATTGACCGTCTCAAACCAGACCAGACCAGCTCAAACCGGTTTTGACCTGCTCAAACCACTCCAGACCGTCTAAAACCGGTTTTCACCGGCTCAAACTGGTTATGACCTCATTAGACCGGATCAAACCGAACCATACCGGCTCAGAGAGGCTCGAATCGGATTTGACTGGCTTCAACTTGACCAAACCGGCTCAAACCGGTTTTGACAGGCTCGAACAGGTTTTGACCTTCTCAAACAACCCCAGACCGGCTGAAACTGGTTTGGACCGGCTAAAACCGGTTTTGAGCGGATGAGATCGGATCAAACCGAATCAGACTGGCCCAGACCGGCAAAAATCTGATCAAAACCGTCCCAGACCGCCTAAAACTGGGCCACAACCCGGTTTTGACCGGTTCAAACCAGACCAGATCGGCACAAACCAGACAAGACCGGCTCGAACCTGTTTTGACCAGCTCAAACCAGACCAGACCGGCTCAAACTGGTTTTGACCGGATTAGACCAGAACAAACCGGACCAGACATTCTCAAACCCGATCATACCGAATCAGACCGGCACGAACCGGCTGAAACTGGCTCAAACCAAACCAGACCAGCCCAGACAGGCTAAAAACGGGCCAAACTGGCTCAATCAGGTTTTGACCGGCTCAAACCAGACCAGAACCGCTCAAACCAGACCAGACTGGCTCAAACCGGTTTTGACCGGATGAGACAGGATAAAACCGGACCAGACCGGCTGAAAGCAGATGAAACCGCACCAGACCGGCCCAGAACAGCTGAAGCCGGAGCAAACCAGACCAGACCGTCCCAGACTGGCTAAAACCGGGCCACAAATCGGTTTTGAATGGCTCAAACCAGAACAGTCCGGCTCAAACAGGGTTTGCCTGGCCTGAGCCTGTTTTGACAGGCTCAAACCAGACCAGACCGGCTCAAAACGGACCACACGGGCTCAAACCGGTTTTGACTGGCTCAAACCGGTTTTGACCTGCTCAAACCACACCAGACCGGATGAAACCGGTTTGGGCTGGCTAAAACCAGTTTTGACCGAATGAGACCAGATAAAACCGAATCAGAACAGCCCAGACCGGCTGAAATCGTATCAAACCGTATCAGACCGGCCCAGATCACATAAAATTGGGCCACAAAACGGTTTTGAGTGGTTTAAACCAGAACAGACTGGCTCAAAACGGTTTTTGACAGACCTGAGCCGGTTTTGACCGGTTCAAACCAGACCAGACTGGCTCAAACCAGACCAGACCGGCTCAAACCGGTTTTGACCAGCTCAAAGGGGTTTTGACCGGATCGAACCAGACTCTACCAGCCCAGACCAGGTGAAACCGGATCAAACCGGACCAGACCGGCCCAGACCGGCTAAAACCGGGCCACAAACCGGTTTTGACCGGCTCAAACCAGACCAGACCGGCTCAAACCGGTTTAGACCGGCCTGAGCCGGTTTGGACCAGCTCAAACAAGACCAGACCGGCTCAAACCAGACCAGTCCGGCTCAAACCTGTTTTGACCGGATGACACCAGATCAAACCGGACCAGTCTGGCTCACACCGTATCAAACCGGACCACACAGTCCCAGACCGTCTGAAACCAGAGCAAACCGGTTCAGACCGGCCCAGACCAGCATAAACCGGGCCAGACCGGCTCAAACCAGACCAGAGTGGTTCAAACCGGTTTTGACTGGCTCAATCCGGTTTTGACCGTCTCCAACAGGTTTTGACCGGCTCAAACCACTCCAGACCGGCTAAAACCGGTTTTCAACAGCTCAAACCGGTTTTCACCTGATGAGACCGGATGAAACCGGACCAGACCGGCTCAGACATGCTCGAATCTGTTTTGACTGGCTTCAACCAGACCAAACCGACTCAAATCGTGTTTGACCAGCTTGAACCGGTTTTGACCGGCTCAAACCATACCAGACCGGCTCAAAATGGACCAGACCGGCTCAAACCCGTTTTAAGAGGCTCAAACCGGTTTTCACCTGCTGAAACCACAGCAGACAGGCTGAAACTGGTTTTGACAGGCTACAACTGGATTTGACCGGATGAGACCAGATCAAACCGAATCAGACCGGCCCAGACAGGCTAATACCGGATCAAACCAGACCAGACCTTCTCAAACCAGATCATACCAGACCAGACAAGCACAAACGGGCTAAAAGCGACTCAAACCATACCAGACCTGCCCAGACAGGCTAAAACTGGACCAAAATGGCTCAATCAGTTTTTGTCCGGCTCAAACCAGACCAGACCGGATCATACCAGACCAGACAGGCTCAAACCGGTTTTGACCAGCTCAACCAGAACAGACCAGCTCTAACCAGTTTTGTCCGGATGAGACAGGATTAAACCGGACCAGATCGGCTCAAACCGGATGAAACTGCACCAGACCGGCCAAGAAAAGATGAAGCCAGAGGAAACCGGACCAGACCGGACCAACCGGCTAAAACCGGGCCACAAATCACTTTTCACTGGCTCAAACTAGACCAGACCAGCTCAAACCGGTTTTGACCGTCCTGAGCCGGTTTTGACTGGCTAAAACCAGACCAGACCGGCTCACACCAGACCAGACCTTGTCAAACCGGTTTTGACTAGCTCAAAGAGGTTTTGACCAGATGAAACCGGACTCGACCGGACCAGACCAGCTGAAACCAGATCAAACCGGACCAGACTGGTCCAGACCAGCTAAAACCGGGCCACAAACCGGTTTTGGCTGGCTAAAAGCAGAGCAGACCGGCTAAAACGAGACCAGACTGGCTCAAATCGGTTTTGACTGGCTCAAAGCGGTTTTGACCGGATCAAACCGGACTCGACCGGCACAGACAAGCTGAAACCATACCAAACCGGGCCAGACTGGCCCAGACCAGCTAAAACCGGGCCACAAACCGGTTTTGACTGGCTAAAACCAGAACAGACCGGCTCAAACCGGTTTTAACCTGCTCAAACCACATCAGACCGGCTAAACCCGGTTTTCACCGGCTAAAATCGTTTTTGACCGAATGAGACCAGTTCAAACCAAATCAGACCGGCCCAGACCGACTAAAATCGGATCGAACCGGACCAGACCAGCCTAGACCGGCTAAAATCGGATCAAATCGGACCAGACCGGCCCAGACCGGGTAAAACCGGGCCACAAACCAGTTTTGAGCGGCTCAAACCAGACCATATCGGCTCAAACCGGTTTTGACCAGCCTGAGATGGTTTTGAATGGCTCAAACCAGACGAGATCGGCTCAAACCGGTTTTGACCGGATTAGACCGGATCAAACCAGACCAGACCTTCTCAAACCGGATAATACCAGACCAGATCGACACAAACCAGCTCAAACCGGCTCAAACCAAACCAGTCCGGCCCACACAGGCTAAAACCGGGCCAAACCGCCTCAATCAGGTTTTGACCGGCTAAAACCAGACCAGACTGTCTCAAACCGGTTTTGATTGGCTCAAACCAGACCAGACCGGCTCAAACCTGCTTTGACCGGATGAGACAGGATAAAACGGGACCAGACCGGCTCAAACCGGATGAAACCGCACCAGACAGGCCCAGAACAGCTGAATCTGGAGCACACCGGACAACACCGACCCAGACAAGCTAAAACCGGTTTTGACCAGCCTGAGCCTATTTTGACAAGCCCAAACCAGACCAGAACGGCTCAAAACGGACCAGACCGGCTCAAACCGGGTTTGACCGGATGACACCGGATCAAATCGGACCAGACCGGCTCACTTCGGATCAAACCGGACCAGACAGGCCCAGACAGGCTGAAAACAGATAAAACTGGACCAGACCGGCCCACACCGGCTAAAACTGGGCCAGACCGGGCAAAACCGGTTTTGACTGGCTCAAACCAGACCAGACAGGCTCAATCCGGTTTTGACCGGCTCAAAGCGGTTTTGACCAGATCAAACCGGACTCGACCGGCCCAGACCAGCTGAAACAGGATCAAACCGGACCAGACCGGCCCAGATAGGCTAAAACCAGGCCACAAACCTGTTTTCACCGGCTGAAACCAGACCAGACTGCCTCAAACCGATTTTGACCGGCCTGAGCCTGTTTTGACCGGCTCAAACCAGACCAGACCAGCTCAAACCAGACCACACTGACTCAAACTGGATCAAACGATATCAGAGCGGCTCAAACCAGTTTTGACCGGTTCAGGCTGGACTCAAACCGGACCAGACCATCTCAAACAGGTTTTGACCAAATCAAACTGGAGCAGAACGGCTCAAAACGGTTTTGACCGGCTCAAATCGGACTCAAACCGGACCAGAATGGCTCAAACCGGCTCAAACTGGACCACACGGAGTAAAATCGGATCAAACCGGACGAGACCGGCTCGAAAGGGATCAATCCGGACCAGACCGTCTAGACCCGCTAAATCTGATTTTGTCCGGCTCAAACCGGACTCAAACCGATATTGATCGGTTCAAACCAGATCAAACCGGAGCAGACCGGCTCAAACCGAATCAAACCGGACCAGACCAGCTCAAACCGGTTTTGACCGGCTCAAACTGGACCAGACCGGCTCAACCGGATCACACCGGACCATACCCGCTTAAACTGGAACAAACTGGAACAGACCGCCTTAAACCGGCCTTGACCAGCTCAGACCCGACCAGTCTGGCTTAAACCGGACCAGACTGGCTCAAAACGGGTTTCATTGGCTTACTCAGGGGAGTGTACAAGAAGGGGAGTGCTCATTTAGGGGAGTGCACACTCAGGGGTGTCCTCACTCAAGGGAGTGCACACACAGGGGAGTGCACACTCAGGGGAGCGCTCACACAGGGGAGTGGCCACTGAGGTGAGCGCTCACACATGGAAGAGCACACTCACGGGAGCCCTCACTCAGGCGAGTCCACACTCAGGGGAGTGAACACTCAGAGTAGTCCTCACTCAGGCGAGTGCACTCTCAGGTGAGAGCACACTCAGGGGAGCGCTCACTCAGGGGAGTGCACACTCAAAGTAGCGCACACTCAGGGGAGTGCACACTCAGTGGAGTCCTCACTCAGGAGAGTGCGAACTAAGAGGAGTGCACATTCAGGGGAGTGCTCACTCAGGGGAGTGCACACTCAGGGGAGTGCACACTCAGGGGAGTGCTCACTCAGGGGAGTGCACACACTGGGGAGCGCACACTCAGGTGAGCGCACAAACAGGGGAATGTTCATTCAGGGGAGTGCACACTCAGGGGAGTCCTCACTCAGAGGAGTGCGAACTAAGAGGGGTGCACACTCAGGGGAGTGCTCACTCAGGGGAGTTCACACACAGGGGTGTCCACACTGAGGGGAACGCTCACTCAAGGGAGTGGACAATCAGGTGAGCCCACACTCAGGAGAGTGCACAATCAGGGGAGTCCTCACTCAGCAGAGTGCGAACTCAGGGAAGTGCACTCCCTGGGAAGCGAACACTCAAGGGACTGCACATTCAGGGTAGTGCACACTCAAGGGAGTCCTCACTCAGGAGAGTGTGAACTCAGAGGATTGCACACTCAGGGGAGTGCTCATTCAGGGGAGTGCACACTCAGGGGAGTCATCACTCAGACGAGTACCCCCTCAGGAGAGCGCTCACTCTGGGGAGTCCTCACACAGGCGAGTTCACACTCAGGGGAGTGCACACTCAGGGGTGTCCTCACCCAGGCGAGTGCACACTCAGGTTAGTGCGCACTCAGGGGAGCGCTCACTCAGGGGAGTTCACACTCCGGGTAGCGCAATCTCAAGGGAGCGCAAACTCAGGGGAGTATAAACTTAGGGGAGTGCTCAATCAGTGGAGTGCACACTCAGGGGAGTCCAAACTCAGGCGAGTTCACAATCAGGGGAGTGCACACTCAGGGGATTCCTCACCCAGGCGAGCGCACACTCAGGGGAGATCGCACTCAGGGGAGAGCTCACTCAGGGCAGCGAACACAATGGGGATAGCACACACAGTGGAGCGCACACTCATGGGAGTGCACAAACAGAGGAGTGCTCACTCAGGAGAGCGCACACTCAGCAGAGTGCACGCTCAGGTGAGCATACACTCAGGGGAGTGCACACTCAGGGTAGTCCTCACTCAAAAGAGGGCAAACTCAGGGGAGCGAAATTTCAGGGTAGCACAGACTCAGGGGAGTGCACACCCAGGGGAGTCCTCACTCAGGGGAGTGCGAACTCAGAGGAGTGCACACTCAGGGGAGTGCTCATTCAGGGGAGTACACAATCAGGGGAGTGCTCACTCAAACGAGTGCACACTCAGGGGAATGCACACTCAGGGAGGCGCTCACAAAGTGGAGTGCTCACTCAGGCGAGCCCTAACTCAGGGGAGTGCATACTCAAGGAATCAAAACGGACCAGACCGGCTCAAACCGGTTTTGACCGGCTCAAACCAGAACAGACCGGCCCAACCGGATCAAATCGGACCAGACCGGCTCACACCGGCACAAACCAGACCAGACCAGCTTAAACAGGGTTTGACTGGCTCAAACGAAACAGAGAGGCTCAAACAGGATCAAAATGGACCAGACCGGCTCTTAGACCAGCTCAAACATGTTTTGACCGGCTCAAACCGGACAAGATCGGCTCAAACCGGACTCAAACCAGAGCAGAACGGATCAAACCGGTGTTGACCGGCTCAAACCTGACTCAAACTGGACCAGACCGGCTCAAAGCGGTGTTGACCGGCTCAAACTGGACTCAATCTGAACCAGACTGGCTCATACCGGTTTTGAACGGCTCAAACCAGACCATACCAGCTCAAACGAATCAAACTGGACCACACCGGGTTAAACCGGATCAAACCGGACCAGACCAGCTCAAACCAGTTTTGACCAGTTCAAATCGGACGAGAGCAACACAAACCAAATTTGATCAGCTCAAACCAGACTCAAACAGGACCACACCGGCTCAAACCGGTTTTGACCGGCTCAAACCCAACCAGACCGGCTGAAACTGTACAAGACTGGCTCAAACCGGTTTTGACCGACTCAAACCCGTTCAGACCGGCTAAAACCGGACCAGACTGGCTCAAACCGGTTTTGACCAGCTCAAAGCGGACTAGACCGGCTCTAACCGGTTATGACCGGCTCAAACCGCACTCAAATCGGACCAGACCCTTTCAAACTGTTGTTGTCCGGCTTAAACTGGACTCAAACCGGACCAGACCGACTCAAACCGGTTTTGACAGGTTCAAACTGGACTCAAACCGGACCAGACCGCTTCAAACCCGTTTTGAACGGCTCAAACCCGACCAGACCGGCTGAAACTGGACGAGACCGGCTCAAACCACTTTGGACCGGCTCAAACCAGACAAGACTGGCTCAACCAGATCAAATCGGAACAGACCGGCTCAAACCTGATCAAACCGGACCAGAACTGCTGAAACTGGATCAAACCGGACCAGACCGGCTCAAAACAGTTTTCACCGGCTGAAACTCGAGCAGACAGGCTGAATTGGGACGAGACCGCCTCAAACCGGTTTTGACCGGCTCAAACCCGACCAGACCATCTGAAACCGGACCAGACAGGCTCAAACCGGTTTTGACTGGTTCAAACCCTACCAGACCGGCTAAAATCGGACCAGAACCGTTCAAACCGGACTCTAACCGGAATAGACCGGCTCAAACCGGTTTTGACCATCTCAAATCGGACCAGAGTAGCACAAACCGGTTTTGACCGGCTCAAACCAGACTCAAGCAGGACCAGACTGGCTCAAACCGGTTTTCACCTGCTCAAACCCGACCAGACCGGCTGAAACCAGACGAGACCGGCGGAAACCGGTTTGGACCGGGTCAACCCTGACCAGACCGTCTAAAACCGGACCAGACTGTCTCAGACCAGTTTTGACCAGCTCAAACTGAACCAGACTGGCTCAATTGGATCAAACCGGACCAGACCGTCTTAATCCGGACCACACCAGACCGGACCGGCTCTTAGACCGTCTCAAACCGGTTTTGATCCGCTCAATACGGACCAGAACGGCTCAAACCGGTTTTGACCGGCTCAAACCGGACCAGACCGTCTGAAACGGGACTCCAACCGGACCAGATCGGCTCAAACCGGTGTGGACTGGCTCAAACTGGACTCAAACCGGACCAGACAGGCTCAAACCGGTGTTGTCCGGCTCGAACCAGGCTCAAACCGGACCAGAACGTCTCAAACCGGACCAGACAGGCTCAAACCAGATCAAAACGGACCAGAACGTCTCAAACCAGACCAGACAGGCTCAAAAGGAATCAAAACGGACCAGACCGGCTCAAACCGGTTTGGACCAGCTGAAATCGGACCAGACGGGCTCAAATCAGTTCAAAACGGACCAGACAGGCTCAAACAGGCTCAAACCGGATCAGACCAGCTAAAACCGAACTTAAACCGGACCAGACCAGCTGAAAACGGTTTTGACCGTTTCAAATCAGACCAGACCCCATCAAACCGTATCAAACCGGACCAGACCGGCTCAAACCGGTTTTGACCAGCTCACAAAAGCCCAGACCGGCTCTACCGGATCAAACCGGATCTGACCGGCTTTAATCGGATCAAACTGGACCAGACCAGCTCAAACCAGGGTTGACCGGCTCAAACCCGACCAGACTGGCTAAAACCAGACCAGACTGGCTAAAACAGGGTTTGACCGGCTCAAACTGGACTCAAACGGGACCAGAACGGCTCAAACTGGGTTAGACTGGCTCAAACTGGTCCAGACCGGATCAAACCAAATCAAACCGTAGCAGACCGGCTCTTAGACCGGCTCAAACCGGACCAGAGCAGCTCCAACCGGTTTTCACCGGCTCAAATCGGACTCAAACCGGACTAGACCGGCTCAAACTGGTGTTGACCGGCTCAAACCTAACTCAAACAGGACCAGACCGGCTCACACCGGTGTTGATTGGCTCGAACCAGACTCAAACCGGACCAGAACGAGTCAAACCGGACCAGACAGGCTCAAACCGGATCAAAACGGACCAGACCATCTCCATCCGGTTTTGACCAGCTTAAACCGGACCAGACCGGCTCAAACCGGGCCAGACCATCTCAAATCGGATCAAACCGGACCAGACTGGCTCAAACAGGCTCAAACCCGACCAGACCTGCTCAAACCGGATTCAAACCGGACCAGACCGGCTTTAACTGTATCAAACCGGACCAGACTGGCTCAAACCAGGGTTGACAGGCTCAATCCCGACCAGACTGGCTTAAACCGAACCAGACTGGCTCAAACAGGGTTTGACCGGCTCAAACCGGACTCAACCCGGACCAGAACAGCTCAAACCGGGTTAGACTGGCTCAAACCGCACCAGACCAGCTCAAACCGAATCAAACCGGACCAGACCGACCCTTAGACCGGCTCAAACTGGACCAGACCGGCTCCAACCGGTTTTGACCAGCTCAAATAGGACTTACACGGGACCACACCGGCTCAAACCGGTGTTGACCGGCTCAAACTGGACTCAAACCGAACCAGACCGGCTCAAACCGGTGTTGACAGACTCGAACCAGACTCAAACCGGACCAGAACGGCTCAAACCGGACCAGACTCAAACTGGACCTGACACAAACTGGACCAGACCGGCTCAAACCGGTTTTGACCAGCTCATACCGGACTCAATCAGGACCAGACCGGCTCAAACCGGTTTTGAACGGCTCAAACCAGACCAGACCGGGTCAACCGAATCAAACCGGACCAGACCGGTTCAAACCTGATCAAACAGGACCAGACCGGCTCAAACCGGTTTTGACCGGCTCAAATCGGACCAGAGCAGCACAAACCGAATTTGACCAGCTCAAACCAGACTCAAAGAGGACCACACCGGCTCAAACCGGTTTTGACCGGCTCAAACCCAACCAGAACAGCTGAAACTGGACGAGACCGCCTCAAACCGGTTTTGACCGAGTCAAACCCGTCCAGAACGTCTAAAACCGGACCAGACCGGCTCAAACCGGTTTTGACCGGCTCAAAGCGTACTAGACCGGCTCTAACCGGTTATGACCGGCTCAAACCGCACTCAAACCGGACCAGACCGTCTCAAACTGGTGTTGTCCAGCTCAAACCGGACTCAAACCGGACCAGACCGTCTCAAACCCGTTTTGACCGGCTCAAACCAGACCAGACCGGCTGAAACCGGACGAGACCGGCTCAAACCGGTTTGGACCGGCTCAAACCAGACCAGACTGGCTCAACCAGATCAAAGCGGACCAGACCGTCTCAAACCGGGTCAAACTGGACCAGAACCGCTCAAACCGGATCAAACGGGACCAGACCGGCTCAAACCAGTTTTCACCGGCTCAAACCGGACTCAAACCAGACCCGACCAGCACAAACCGGTTTTGACCGGCTCAAACCCGACCAGACCATCTGAAACCGGACCAGATAGGCTCAAATCCGTTTTGACCGGCGCAAACCCTACCAGACCGGCTAAAACTAGACCAGACCCGTTCAAACCGGACTCAAACCGGAATAGACCAGCTCGAACTGGTTTTGACCGGCTCAAATCGGACCAGAGCAGCACAAACCGATTTTGACCGGCTCAAAGCAGACTCAAGCAGGACCAGACCGGCTCAAACCGGTTTTCACCTGCTCAAACCCGACCAGTCCGGCTGAAACCGGATGAGACCAGCTGAAAACGGTTTTGACCGGGTCAACCCCGACCAGATTGGCTAAAACCGGACCAGACTGGCTCAGACCAGTTTTGACCAGCTCAAACCGAACCAGACTGGCTCAACCATATCAAACCGTACCACACCAGCTTAAACCGGATCAAACCTGAACAGACCGGCTCTTAGACCGTCTCAAACCGGTTTTGATCTGCTCAATACGGACCAGAACGGCTCAAACCGGTTCTGACCGGCTCAAACCAGACCAGACCGTCTGAAACGGGACTCCAACCTGACCAGATCAGCTCAAACTGGTGTTGACCGGCTCCAACCGGACCAGACGGGGTCAAACCGGTGTTGTCCGTCTCAAACCAGACTCGAACCGGACCAGAACGTCTCAAACTGGACCAGACAGGCTCAAACCGGATCAAACCGGACCAGACCGGCTCAAACCGGTTTTGACCAGCACACAAAAGCCCAGACCGGCTCTACCGGATCAAACAGGAACCAGACCGGCTTTAACGGGATCAAACCGGACCAGACCGGCTCAAACCGGGGTTGACCGGCTCAAATCGGACCAGACTGGCACAAACCGGTTTTGACCGGCTGAAACTGGACTCAAACCGGAGCAGACCGGCTCAAACCGTTGTTGACCGGCTCAAACAGGAATCAAACCGGGCCAGACCGGCTCAAAGCAGTGCACACTCAAGGGAGTGCTCACACAAGGGAGTGCACACTCAGCATAGTGTGCACTCAGTGGAGTCCTCACACAGGCGAGTGCACACTCAGGGAGTGCACACACTGGGGAGCACCCACTCACGGGAGTGCACACTCAGGAGAGCACACACTCAGGAGAGTGCACAGTCAGGGGAGGGCACACTCAAGGGAGACTCACTTAGGCGAGTTCACACACAGGGGAGGTCACACTCAGGGGTGTCTTCACCCAGGAGAGTTCACACACAGGGGAGCGCGCACCTAGAGGAGCGCACACTCAGGGGAGTGCACACTCAGGGGAGAGCACACTCAGGGGAGTGTACACTCAGCGATGTGCTCATTCAGTGGAGTGCACACTCAGGGGAGTCCTCACTCTGGCGATTTCACACTCAGGGGAGTGCACACTCAGGGGTGTCCTCACTCATGGGAGAGCACACTCAGGGGAGTTCGCACTCAGGGAAGTGCTCACACAGGGGAGCGCATACTCAGGGGAGCACAATCTCTGGGGAGCGCACACTCAGGAGAGGACACACTCAGGAGAGTCCTAACTCACAAGAGTGCGAACACAGAGGAGTGCACACACAGGGTAGACCTCACTCAGGAGAGTGCAAACTCAGGGGAGTGCACACTCAGGGGAGTGCTCACTCAGGGGAGTGCACACTCAGGGGAGTCCTCACTCAGGCGTGTGCACATTCAAGAGAGTCCTCACTCAGGGGAACGCTCACACAGGGTAGTGCACACTCAGGGGAGCGCTCACTCAGGGGAGTGCACACTCAGGGGAGCACACACTCAAGGGAGTGCAAACTCAGGGGAGTGCACACCCAGGGGAGTCCTCACTCAGGAGAGTACAAACTCAGAGGAGTGCACACTCAGCGGAGTGCTCATTCAGGGGACTGCACATGAAGGGAAGTCTTCACTCAGGCGAGTGCACATTCAGGGGAGTGCACACTCAGGGGAGCGCTCACACTGGGGAGTTTCCACTAAAGTGAGCGCACACTCAGGGGAGTGCACATTCAGGGGAGTCCTCACACAGGCGAGTGCACACTCAGGAGAGCGCTCACTCATGGGAGTGCACACTCAGGATAGTGCGCACTCAGTGGAGTCCACACTCGGGGGAGTGCACACTCAGGGGAGCGCACACTCAGGGGAGGGCACACTCAGGGGAGTCCTCACTCAGGAGAGTGCAAACTCAGAGGAGTGCACACACAGGAGAGTGCTCACTCAGGGGAGTGCACACAGTGGGGAGCAAACACTCAGGGGAGTGCACACTCAGGGGAGTGCACACTCATGGGTCTTTTCACCCAGGCGAGTCCACAATCAGGGGAGTGCGCACTCAGGGGAGCGCTCACTCAGTGGAGTGCACACTCAGAGGAGCACACACTGAGGGGAGTGCACACCCTGGGGACGGAACACTCAGGGGAGTGCACACTCAGTGGAGTGCACACTCAGGGGTGTCTTCACCTAGGCAAGTGCACAATTAGGGGAGTGCGCACTCAGGGGAGCACTCACTCAGGGGAGTGAACACTCAGGGGAGCACACACTCAGGGGAGTGCACACCCTGAAGAGTGAACACTCAGGGGAGTGCACACTCAGGGGTGTCTTCACCCAGGCGAGTGCTCACTCAGGGGACTGCTCACTCAGGGGAGTGCTCACTCAGGGGAGTGCACACTCAGGGAAGTCCTCACTCAGGAGAGTGTGAACTCAGAAGAGTGCACACTCAGGTGGGCTCACTCAGGGGAGCGCACACACTGGGGACAGCACACTCAGGAGAGCGCACACTCATGGGAATGCACACACAGGGGAGTGCTCACTCAGGGGAGCGCACATTCAGCAGAGTGCACACTCAGGTGAGCATACACGCAGGGGAGTGCACACTCAGGGGAGTCATCCCTCAAAAGAGTGCAAACTCAGGGCAGCGAAAACTGAGTGTAGCACACACTCAGGGGAGTGCACACTCAGGGGAGTCCTCACTCAGGAGAGTGCGAACTCAGAGGAGTGCACACTCAGGGGAGTGCTCATTCAGGGGAGAACAGACTCAGGGTTGTCCTCACTCAGACGAGTGCACAGTCAGGTGAGTGCACACTCAGGGAGGCGCTCACAAAGTGGAGTGCCCACTCAGGTGAGCGCTCACTCAGGGGAGTGCACACTCAGGGGATCAAACCGGAGCAGATCGGCTCAAACCGGGTTTGAACGGCTCAAACCGGACCAGACCCGCTTAAACCGCATCAAACCGTACCAGTCCTGCTCTTAGACCGGCTCAAACCTGTTTGGACCATCTCAAACAAGACTCAAACCGGAGCAGACCGGCTCAAACCGGTGTTGACCGTATTAGACTGGCTCAAATCGGATTTTAGCGGCACAAGTCGTACCAGACCGGCTCAAACCGGTTTTGTCCAGCTCCAAACAGACTCAAACCGGTTTTGACCGGCACAAACCGGACCAGACTGGCTCAAACCTGTTTTGACCAGCTCAAACCGGATGCAAAACGTACCAGACCGGCTCAAACCGGACTCAAACCGGACTAGACCGGCTCAAATCGGTTTTGATCGGCTCAAACCGGAAAGGACCAAACCGGCTCAAACTGGACTGAAACCGGACCAGACAGGCTCAAACCGGTTTTGAACAGCTCAAACCACACCATACCTGCTCAAACGAATCAAACCGGAGCAGACCGGCTTAAACCGGATGAAACCGGACCAGACAGGCTCAACCGGTTTTGACCGGCTCAAATCAGACGAGAGCAGCACAAACCGAATTTGACTAGTTCAAACCAGACTCAAACAGGACCACACCGGCTCAAACCGGTTTTGACCGGCTCAAACCCGACCAGACGGTCTGAAACTGGACGAGACCGCCTCAAACCGGTTTTGACCAACTCAAACCTTTCCGGGCCGGCTAAAACAGGACCAGACCAGCTCAAATCCGTTTTGACCGGCTCAAAGCAGACTATATCGGCTCTAACCGGTTATGACCGGCTCAAACTGCACTGAAACCGGACCAGACAGTCTCAAACTGGTGTTGTCTGGCTCCAACCGCACTCAAACCGGACCAGACCGGCTCAAACCAGTTTAGACTGGCTCAAACCGGACTCAAACCGGACCCGATCGGCTCAAACTGGTTTTAACCGGCTCAAACCAGATCATACAGGCTCAAACGGATCAAACTGGACCAGACCAGCTCAAACTGGACCAGACGGGCTCAAACCGGTCACAAACCGCTTTTGACCAGCGCAAACCGGTCCAGACAGCCTCAATCCGGTTTTGATTGGCTGAAACCGGACTCAAACAGGACCAGACCAGGTCAAACCGGTTTTAAACGGCACAAATAGGACTCAAACAGGAAAAGAACGGCTCAAACCGGGTTTGACCATCTCAAACCAGACCAGACTGGCTCAACAGGATCAAACCGGACCAGACCGGCTTAAATCGGATAAACCGGTTTTAACCGTCACAAACCGGACCAGACCGGTTCAAACCCGATTAAACTGGACCAGACTGGCTCAAACCGTTTGTGACCGGCTCAAATCGGACCAGAGCAGCACAAACCGAATTTGACCAGCTCAAACCAGACTCAAACAGGACCACACCGGCTCAAACCGGTTTTGACCGGCTCAAACCGGACCAGACCGGCTGAAACTGGATGAGACCGCCTCAAACTGCTTTTGACTGACTCAAACCCGTCCAGACCGGCTAAAGCCGGACCAGACCAGCTCAAACCGGCACAAACTGGACCAGACCGTCTCAAACAGGATTTGACCAGCTCAAACCGGGCCAGACTGGCTCAAACCGATTTTGACTGGCTCAAACCGGACTCAAACCAGAACAGAATGGCTCAAACCGGATTTGACCTCCTGAAACCGGACCAGACAGGCTCAAACCTGATCAAACCGGACCAGACCGGCTCTTAGACCAACTCAAACCTGTTTTGACTGGCTCAAATCGGACCAGACCGGCACAAAACGGTTTTGACCAGCTGAAACTGGTCTCAAACAGGAGCAGAGCGGCTCAAACCATTGTTGACCGGCTCAAACCGGAATCAAACCGGGCCAGACCGGCTCAAAGCGATGCACACTCAGGGGAGCGCTCACTCAGGGGAGTGCACACTCAGCATAGTGTGAACTCAGTGGAGTCCTCACTCAGGCAAGTGCACACTCAGGGTGTGCACACACTGGGGAGCGCTCACTCAGGGGAGCGCACACTCAGGGGAGCACACACTCAGGAAAGTGCACACTCAGGGGAGGGCACACTCAGGGGAGCCTCACTTAGGCGAGTTCACACTCAGGGAAGTTCACACTCAGGGGTGTTTTCACCCAGGTGAGTTCACACTCAGGGAAGTGCACACTTAGAGGAGCGCACACTCAGGGGAGTGCACACTCAGGGGAGAGCACACTCAGGGGAGTGTACACTCAGCGATGTGCTCATTCAGTGGAGTGCACACTCAGGGGAGTCCTCACTCAGGAGATTTTACACTCAGGGGAGTGCACACTCAGGGGTGTCCTCACCCAGGGGAGTGCACACTCAGGGGAGTTTGCACTCAGGGAAGTGCTCACTCAGGGGAGCGCACACTCAGGGGAGCGCAATCTCAGAGGAGAGCACACTCAGGAGAGGGCACACTCAGGGGAGTCCTCACTCAGGAGAGGGCGAACTCAGAGGAGTGCACACACAGGGTAGACCTCACTCAGGAGAGTGCGAACTCAGGGAAGTGCACACTCAGGGGAGTGCTCACTCAGGGGAGTCCTCACTCAGGCCAGTGCACATTCAGGAGAGTCCTCACTCAGGGGAGCGCTCACTCAGGGTAGTGTGCACTCAGGGGAGCACTCACTCAGGGGAGTGCACACTCAGGGGAGTCCTCACTCAGGAGAGTACAAACTCAGAGGAGTGCACACTCAGCGGAGTGCTCATTCAGGGGACTGCACACGAAGGGGAGTCTTCAATCAGGCGAGTGCACATTCAGGGGAGTGCACACTCAGGGGAGCGCTCACACTGGGGAGTTTCCACTAAAGTGAGCGCACACTCAGGGGAGTGCACACTCAGGGGAGTCCTCACACAGGCGAGTGCACACTCAGGAGAGCGCTCACTCATGGGAGTGCACACTCAGGACAGTGCGCATTCAGTGGAGTCCTCAATCAGGGGAGTGCACAGTCAGGGGAGTGCACACTAAGGGGAGCGCACACTCAGGGGAGGGCACATTCAGGGGAGTCCTCACTCAGAAGAGTGCAAACTCAGAGGAGTGCAACTCAAGAGAGCACTCACTCAGGGGAGTGCACACCCTGGGGTGCAAACACTCATGGGAGTGCACACTCCGGGGTATCTTCACCCAGGCGAGTCCACACTCATGGGAGTGCGCACTCAGGGGAGCGCTTACTCAGCAGAGTGCACACTCAGGGGAGCACACACTGAGGGGAGTGCACACTCTGGGGACGGAACACTCAGGGGTGTGCACACTCAGGGGAGTGCACACTCAGGGGTGTCTTCAACCAGGCAAGTGCCACTTAGGGGAATGCGCACTCAGGGGAGCGCTCACTCAGGGGAGTGCACACCCAGGGGAGTGCACACCCTGAAGAGTGAACACTCAGGGGAGTGCACACTCAGGGGTGTCTTCACCCAGGGGAGTGCACACTCAGGGGAGTGCGCACTCAGGGGAGTGCCCACTCAGGGGAGTGCACCCTCCAGGAAGTCCTCACTCAGGAGAGTGCGAACTCAGAAGAGTACACACTCAGGGGAGGGCTCACGCAAAAGAGTCATCACTCAAGCGAGTGCCCCCTCAGGAGAGCGCTCACGCAGGGGAGTGCACACTCAGGGGAGCCTCACTCAGGTGAGTTCACACTCAGGGGAGTGCACACTCATGGGTGTCTTCACCCAGGCGAGTTCACACTCAGGGGAGCGCGCACTTAGGGGAGCGCTCACTCAGGGTAGCGCAATCTCAAGGGAGTGCAAACTCAGGGGAGTGTAAACTCAGGGGAGTGCTCAATCAGTGGAGTGCACACTCAGGGGAGTCCACACTCAGGTGAGTTCACACTCAGGGGAGTGCACACACAGGGGTTTCCTCACCCAGGCGAGTGCACACTCAGGGGAGTTCGCACTAAGGGAAGAGCTCACTCAGGGGAGTGCACACACTGGGGAGAGCACACTCAGGGTAGCGCACATTCATGGGAGTGCACACACAGGGGAGTGCTCACTCAGGGGAGCGCACATTCAGCGGAGTGCACACTCAGGTGAGCATATACTCAGGGGAGTGCACGCTCAGGGTAGTCCTACCAGACCGGCTTAAACTGGATCAAACCAGACCAGACCAGCTATTAGATCGTCTCAAACCGGTTTTGATCCGCTCAATACAGACCAGAACGGCTCAAACCGGTTTTGACTGTCTCAAACCGGACCAGACCATCTCAAACTGGACTCAAAACGGACAAGAATGGATCAAACCGGTGTTGACCGGCTCAAACCTGACTCAAACTGGACCAGACCGGCTCAAACCGGTGTTGACCAGCTCAAACCGGACTCAAACCAGACCAGACCGACTCAAACTGGTTTGAACGGCTCAAACCAGACCATACCTGCTCAAATGAATCAAGCCGGACAAGACCGGCTTAAACTGGATCAAACCGGACCAGACCGGCTCAAACCGGTTTTGACCGGCTCAAATGGGAACAGAGCAGCACAAACCGAATTTGACCAGCTCAAACCAGACTCAAACAGGACCACACCGGCTCAAACCGGTTTTGACCAGCTCAAACCCGACCAGATCAGCTGAAACTGGATGAGACCGCCTCAAACCGGTTTTGACCGACTCAAACCCGTCCAGACAGGCTAAAACCGTACCAGACCGGCTCAAATCAGTTTTGACCGGCTCAAAGCGCACTGGACCAGCTCTAACCGGTTATGACCGGCCCAAACCGCACTCAAACCTGACCAGACCGTCTCAAACTGGTGTTGTCCGGCTCAAACAGGACTCAAACCAGACCAGACCAGCTCAAACCGGTTTAGACGGGCTCAAACCGGACTCAAACCGGAGCAGACCGTCTCAAACTCGTTTTGACTGGCTCAAACCCGACCAGTCCAGCTGAAAGAGGATGAGAGCAGCTCCAACCAGTTTGGACCGGCTCAAACCAGACCAGACTGGCTCAAACAGAAGAAAGCGGACCAAACCGGCTCAAACCAGATCAAACCGGACCAGAACCGCTGAAACCGGATCAAAACGGACCAGACTGGCTGAAACCGGTTTTCACTGGCTCAAACCCGACCAGACCATCTGAAATCGGAGCAGACTGGCTCAAACCGGTTTTTAACGGCTCAAACCCTACCAGACCGGTTAAAACCGGACCAGACTCGTTCAAACCGGTCTCAAACCGGAATAGACCAGCTCAAACTGGTTTGGACCGGCTCAAATTGGACCACAGCAGCACAAACCGATTTTGACCGGCTCAAACCAGACTCAAAGAAGACGAGACCGGCTCAAACCGGTTTTCACCGGCTCAAACCCGAACAGACTGGCTGAAACTGGACGAGACCAGCTGAAACCGGTTTGGACCAGGTCAACCCCGAACAGACCGGCTAAAACAGGACCAGCCTGGCTCAGACCAGTTTTGACCGGCTCAAACCACACCAGAACGGCTCAACCAGATCAAAACGGACCAGACCAGCGTAAACTGGATCAAACCAGACCGGACCGGCTCTTACACCATCTCAAACCGGTTTTGATCCACTCAATACGGACCAGAATGACTCAAACCGGTTTTGACCACCTCAAACCAGACCAGACCGGCTCAAACCAGACTCAAACAAGACCAGGACGGATCAAACCGGTGTTGACCGCCTCAAACCAGACTCAAACCGAACCATACCGTCTCAAACCCGTTTTGACCGGCTCAAACCGGTTTTGACCGGCTCAAACCAGACCAGACCAGCTCAAACCAGACCAGACCGGCTCAAACCCGTTTTAAGAGGCTCAAATCCGTTTTCACCTGCTCAAACCACACCAGACCGGCTGAAACCGGTTTTGACCATCTAAAACCGGTTTTGATCGGATGAGACCAGATCAAACCGAATCACACCGGCCCAGACAGGCTCAAACCGGATCAAACCAGACCAGACCTTCTCAAACCGGATCATACCAGACCAGACCGGCACAAACGGGCTCAAACCGGCTCAAAACGAACCAGACCAGCCCAGACAGGCTAAAACCATGCCAAACTGGCACAATCAGATTTCAACTGGCTCAAACCAGATCAGACCGGCTCAAACCAGACCAGACTGGTTCAAACCGGTTTTGACCGGTTCAAACCAGAACAGACCGGCTCAAACCAGTTTTGACCAGATGAGACAGGATAAAACCGGACCAGACCGGCTCAATCCGGATGAAACCGCACCAGACCGGCCCAAAATATCTGAAGCCGGAACAAATTGGACCAGACCAGGCGAGACTGGCTAAATCCGGGCCACAAACCGGTTTTGACCGGCTCAAACCAGACCAGACCGATTCAAACCGGTTTTGACCGGCTGAAAGCGGTTTTGACCAGATCAATCTGGACTCGACCGGCCCAGACCAGCTGAAACCAGATCAAACCGGAACAGACCGGCCCAGACCGGCTAAAACTGGGCCACAAACCTGTTTTGACTGGCTCAAACCAGACCAGACTGGCTCAAACCGGGTTTGACCGGCTCAAACAAGACCAGAATTGCTCAAACTGGACAAGACCGGCTCAAACCGGTTTTGACTGGATGACACCGGATCAAACCAGACCAGACCGGCTCACTCCGGATCAAACCGGACCAGACAGGCCCAGACCGGCAATAACCGGGCCAGACCGGCTCAAACCGGTTTTGACCGGCTCAAACAGGACGAGACCGGTTCAAACCGGTTTTGACTGGCTCAATCCAGTTTTGA
The DNA here is from genome assembly GCF_047675955.1 of Chlorocebus sabaeus. Lineage (NCBI taxonomy): Eukaryota > Metazoa > Chordata > Mammalia > Primates > Cercopithecidae > Chlorocebus > Chlorocebus sabaeus. Next base: position 34,781 of record NW_027328138.1, on the reverse strand, counting down.
CCGGCTCAAACCACTCCAGACCGGCTAAAACTGGTATTCACTGGCTCAAACCGGATTTGACCTGATTAGACCGGATCAAACCGTACCAGATCATTTCAGACAGGCTCGAATCAGTTTAGACTGGTTTCAACCAGACCAAAACGGCTCAAATGGTTTTGACCGGCTCGAACCGGTTTTGACCGGGTCAAACAAGACCAGACCGGCTGAATCTGGTTTGGACCGTTCTGAGCCGATTTTGAACGGCTCCAACCAGTCCAGACCGGCTCAAACGAGACCAGACCGGCTCAAACCGGTTTTCACCAGCTCAAAGGGGTTTTGACCGGATCAAACCAGACTCGACTGCCCGAGACCACGTGAAACCGGATCAAACCGAACCAGACTGGCCCAGACCGGCTAAAACCGGGCCACAAACCCGTTTTGACAGGCTCATACCAGACCAGACCGGCTCAAACTGGTTTTGACCGGCCTGAACCGGTTTTGACCGGCTCAAACGAGACCAGACCGGCTCAAACCGGACCAGACTGGCTCAAACCGCTTTTGACCGGATGACACCGGATCAAACCGCACCAGTCTGGCTCATACCGGATCAAACAGGACCAGGTAGGCCCAGACTGGCTGAAACCAGATCAAACCAGACCAGACCAGCCCAGAACGGCTTAAATCGGGCCAGACCGGCTCAAACCATTCCAGACTGGTTCAAACCAGTTTTTACTGGCTCAAACCGGTTTTGACCAGCTCCAACAGGTTTTGAACGGCTCAAACTACCCCAGACCGGCTAAAACCTGTTTTTACCAGCTCAAAACGGTTTTGACCTGCTTAGATTGAATCAAACCGGACCAGACCGGCTTAGACAGGCTCGAATCGGTTTTGACTGGCTTCAACCAGACCAAACCGGCTACAACCGATTTTTAAAAGCTCGAACCAGTTTTGACCCGCTCAAACGAGACCAGACCGGCTCTAACCAGACCAGACCGGTTCAAACCCGTTTTGACCGGCTAAAACCGGTTTTGACCGGATGAGAACGGATCAAACCGAATCAGACCGGCCCAGATCGGCTAAAATCGGATCAAACCGGATCAGACCGCCCTAGACTGCCTAAAACTGGGTCACAAACCGGTTTTGACTGGTTCAAACCAGACCAGACCGGCTCAAACCGATTTTGACCAGCCTGAGCCGGTTTTGGCCGACTCAAACCAGACCAGACCGGCCCAAACCGGTTTTGACCGGCTCAAACCTGACCAGACCGGCTCAAACCGGATGAAACGGGACCACAACGGCCCAGAACACCTAAAAACGGGACAAACTGGCTCAAACCTATTTTGACCCGCTCAAACCAGACCAGACCGGCTCGAACCTGTTTTGACCGGCTCAAACCACACCAGACCGGCTCAAACCGGTTTTGACCTGATTAGACCGGATCAAACAGGACCAGACGGGCCCAGACCGGCTAAAACCGGATCAAACCGGACCAGAACGGTCCACACCGCCTAAAACCGGGCCAAACCGGCTCAAACCTATTTTGACTGGCTCAAACCAGACCCGACCGGCACAAACCGGTTTCGACCAGCTTAAACCAGACCAGATCGGCTCAAACCGGATCAAACCGGACCAGACCTGAGCACACTGCCTAAAACCGGGCCAAAACGGCTCAAAACTAATTTGACCGGCTCAAACCAGACCAGACCAGTTTGAACCTGTTTTGACTGGCTCAAACCAGACCTGACCGGCTCAAACCGGTTTTTAATGGTTTAGACCGGATCAAACCGAACCAGACCCTCTCAAACCGGATCATACCGCACCAGACCGGCACAAACCGCCTCAAATTGGCTCAAACCGAACCAGACCGGCCCAGACAGGCTAAAACCGGGCCAAACCGGCTCAATCAGGTTTTGACTGGCTCAAACAAGACCAGACCGGCTCAAACCAGACCACACTGGCTCAAACCAGTTTTGACCGGCTGAAACTAGAAGAGACTGGCTCAAACCGGTTTTGACCACATGAGACAGGATAATACCAGACCAGACCGGCTCAAAACAGATGAAACCGCAACACATCAGCCCAGAACAGCTGAAGCCTGAACAAACCAGTCCAGATCGGGCCATACCAGGTAAAAAAGGGCTACAAACCGGTTTTGACCGGCACAAACCCGACCAGACTGGCTTAAACTGGACCAGACCGGCTCAAACCGGTTTTGACCGGATGACACCGGATCAAACCGGACCAGACCGGCTCACAACGGATCAAACCGGACCAGACAGACCCAGAAAGGTTGAAACTGGATCAAACCAACCAGACCGGCCCAGACCGGTTAAAACCGGGTCAAACGGGCTCAAACCGGTTTTGACCAGCTCCAACCAGACCAGACCGGTTCAAACCGGTTTTGACTGGCTCAATCCGGTTTTGACCTGCTCAAACCGGTTTTCCACCGGCTCAAACCACTCCAGACTGGCTAAAACCTGTTTTAACTGGCTCAAACCGCTTTTGACCTGATTAGACCGGATCAAACTGGACCAGACCGGCTCAGACAGGCTCGAATCAGTTTTGACTGGCTTCAACTAGACCAAACTAGCTCAATCTGGTTTTGACCGGCTCGAACCTGCTTGACCGGCTCCAACGACTACAGACCGGCTAAAATCGGTTTTGACCAGCTCAAACCGGTTTTGACCTGATTAGACCGGATCAAACCAGACCAGACCGACTCAGACAGGCTCGAATCGGTTTTGACTGGCTTCAACCAAACCAAACCAGCTCAAATCGGTTTTGACAGGCTCGAACTGGTTTTGACCGTCTCAAACCAGACAAGACCGGCTCACACCAGACCAGACTGGCTCAAACCGGTTTTGACCTGCTCAAACCACACCAGACCGGCTAAAACCGGTTTTGACCGGATGAAACCAGATGAAACCGAATTAGATCGGCCCAGACCGGCTAAAATCAGAACAAACCGGACCAGACCGGCCCAGACCGCCTAAAACTGGGCCACAAACCGATTTTGACCGGTTAAAAGCAGAGCAGACCGGCTCAAACCAGTTTTGACCTACCTGAGCCGGTTATGACCGGCTCAAACCAGACCAGACTGGCTCAAACCAGACCATACCGGATTAAACCCGTTTTGACAGGCTGAAAGCAGTTTTGACCGCATCAAACCGGACTCGACCAGCCCAGACCAGCTGAAACCGGTCAAACCGGAACAGACCGGCCCAGACCGGCTAAAACCGGGCCACCAACCGGTTTTGACTGGCTCAAACCAGTCCAGACCGGCTCAAAACCGGTTTTAACCCGCCTGAGCCGGTTTTGACCGGCTCAAACCAGACCAGACAGGCTCAAACAAGACCAGACCGGCTCAAACCGGATCAAACTGGACCAGACAGGCCCAGACTGGCTGAAACCGGATCAAAACGGGCCAGACTGGCCCAGACCGGCTAAAACCAGGCCAGACCGTCTCAAACCGGTTTGGACCGGCTCAAAACGGACCAGACCGGTTCAAACCGGTTTTGATTGTCTCAATTCGGTTTTGACCGGCTCAAACCACTGCAGACTGGCTAAAACCGGTTTTGACCGACTCAAACCGGTTTTGACCTGATTAGACCGGATCAAACCAGACCAGACCGGCTCAGAGAGGCTCTAATCGGTTTTGACTGGCTTCAAGCAGACCAAACAGGCTCAAACCGGTTTTGACCTGCTCAAACCACACCAGAGCAGCTGAAACCGGTTTTGACCGGGTCAACACAGACCAGACGGGCTAAAACAGGATCAGACTGGCTCAGACCAGTTTTGACCGGCTCTAACCGAACCAGACTGGCTCAACTGGATCAAATCGGATCAGACCGGCTTAAACCGGATCAAACCGTACCAGACGGGCTCTTAGACCGTCTCAAACTGGTTTTGATTGGCTCAATACAGACCAGAACGGCTCAAACCGGTTGTGACCGGCTCAAACCGGACCAGACCATCTCAAACCGGACTCAAACCGGACCAGAACGAATCAAACCAGTGTTGTCCGGCTCAAACCCGACCTGACCGGCTGAAACTGGTTTTGACCGTCTCAATGCGGACTGGACCGACTCTAACCGGTTATGACCAGCTCAAAGTGCACTCAAACCGGACCAGACCGTCTCAAACTGGTGTTGTCTGGCTCAAACCGGACTCAAACCGGACCAGAACGGATCAAACTGGTGTTGACCGGCTCAAACCCGACCAGACCAGCTGAAACTGGTTTTGACCATCTCAAAGCGGACTAGACCGACTCTAACCGGATATGACCGGCTCAAAGCGCACTCAAACCAGACCAGACCGTCTCAAACGGGACTCCAACCGGACCAGATCGGCTCAAACCGGTGTTGACCGGCTCAAACCGGACTCAAACCGGACCAGACCGGCTCAAACCGGTGTTGTCTGGCTCAAACCAGACTCAACCCAGACCAGAATGACTCAAACCGGACCAAACAGGCTCAAACCGGATCAAAACGGACCAGACCAGCTCAAACCGGTTTTGACCAGCTGACACCGGACCAGACCGGCTCATATCGGAACAAAATGGACCAGACAGGCTCAAACAGGCTCAAACCGGATCAGACCAGCTAAAACCGGACTTAAACCGGACCAGACCAGCTGAAAACGGTTTTGACCGGCTCAAATCGGACCAGACCCCATCAAACCGGATCAAATCAGACCAGACCGGCTCAAACCGGTTTTGATCAGCTCACAAAAGCCCAGACCGGCTCTACCGGATCAAACCGGACCAGACCGGCTCAAACCGGCTCAAACCACACCAGACCGGCTCAAACAGGATTTGACCAGCTCACACCGTACCAGAGCGGCTCAAATCAGTTTTGAGCGGCTCAAATTGGACTCAAACTGTAACAGACCGGCTCCAACCTGTTTTGACAGCTCAAAACGGACCAGACAGAATCAAACTGGATCAAACCGGACCAGATCCACGCTTAGACAGTCTCAAACCGGTTTTGATCGGCTCAGTACGGACCAGAACGTCTGAAACCGGTTTTGACCGGCCCAAACCGGACCAGACCATCTCAAACCGGACTCAAACCGGACCAGACCAGCTCAAACCGGTTTTGACAGGGTCAAACCGGAACAGACCGCCTCAAACGGATCAAACCGGACCAGAACGGCTTTAACCGGATCAAACCGGTCCAGACCGGCTCAAACCAGGTTTGACCAGCTCAAACCCGACCAGACTGGCTTAAACCGAACCAGACTGTCTCAAACAGGGTTTGACCGGCTCAAACCGGACTCAAACCTGACCAGAATGGCTCAAACCGGGTTAGACTGGCTCAAACCACACCAGACCGGCTCAAACCGAATCAAACCGGACCAGACCGACCCTTAAATCGGCTCAAACCGGACCCCAGACCGGCTCCAACCGATTTTGACCGGCTGAAATCGGACTCACACCGGACCAGACCGGCTGAAACCGGTGTTGACCGGCTCAAACCGGACTCAAACCGAACCAGAAGGGCTCAAACCAGTGTTGACCGACTCAAACCAGACTCAAACCGGAACAGAACGGCTCAATCTGGACCAGACTCAAACTGGACCTGACACAAACTGGACCAGAACGGCTCAAACCGGTTTTGACCGGCTCATACCGGACTCAAACCGGACCAGACCTGCTCAAACCGGTTTTGAACGGCTCAAACCACACCATACTGGCTCAACCAAATCAAACCGGACCAGACCGGTTCAAACCCGATCAAACCGGACCAGACCGGCTCAAACCGGTTTTGACCAGCTCAAATCGGACCAGAGCAGCACAAACCGAATTTGACCAGCTCAAACCAGACTCAAACAGGACCACACAGGCTCAAACCGGTTTTGACCGGCTCAAACCCGACCAGACCGGCTCAAACTGGACGAGCCCGCCTCAAACCGGTTTTGACCGACTCAAACCCGTCCAGACCGGCTAAAACCGGACCAGACCGGCTCAAAACGATTTTGACCAGCTCAAAGCAGACTAGACCGGCTCTAACTGGTTATGACCAGTTCAAACCGCACTCAAACCGGACCAGACCGTCTCAAACTGGTGTTGTCCGGCTCAAACCGGACTCAAACCGGACCAAACCAGCTCAAACCGGTTTTGACCGGCTCAAACCGGACTCAAACCGGACCAGACCGTCTCAAACACGTTTTGACCGGCTCAAACCCGACCAGACCGGCTGAAACCGGAGGAGACCAGCTCAAACAGGTTTGGACCAGCTCAATCCAGACCATACTTTCTCTACCAGATCAAAGTGGACCAGACTGGCTCAAACAGGATCAAACAGGACCAGAACCGCTCAAACCGGATCAAACCGGACCAGACCGGCTCAGACCGGTTTTGCCTGGCTCAAACCAAATTCAAACCGTATCCGACCGGCTCAAAACAGACCAGACCGGCTCAAATCAGTAGCAAACCGCTTTTGACCATCTGAAAGCTGTCCAGACAGTCTCAAACCGGTTTTGACTGTCTCAAACCAGGCTCAAACAGGACCAGACCGTGTCAAACCGGTAGTAAACGGCTCAAATCGGACTCAAACAGGAACAGACCGACCGGCTCAAACAGAGTTTGAGAGTCTCAAACCAGACCAGACCGGCTCAACCGGATCAAACCAGACCAGACCGGCTCAAACCGGTTTTGACCGGCTCAAATCGGACCAGAGCAGCACAAACCGAATTTGACCAGCTCAAACCAGACTCAAACAGTACTACAGCGGCTCAATCTGGTTTTGACCGACTCAAACCCGACCAGACCGGCTAAAACTGGACGAGACCGCCTCAACCCGGTTTTGACCGACTCAAACCCGTTCAGACCGCCTAAAACCGTACCAGACCGGCTCAAATCGGTTTTGAACAGCTCAAAGCGGACTACATCGGCTCTAACCGGTTATGACTGGCTCAAACCACACTCAAACCGGAGCAGACCTTCTCAAACTGTTGTTGTCTGGCTCAAACCGCACTCAAACCGGACCAGACCGGCTCAGACAGGTTTTGACCGGCTCAAATCGGACCAGAGGAGTACAAACCGAATTTGACCAGCTCAAACCAGACTCAAACAGGACCACACCATCTCAAACCTGTTTTGACCGGCTCAAACCCGACCAGACCGGCTCAAACTGGATGAGACCGCCTCAAAGCGGTTTTGACCAACTCAAACCCGTCTAGACCGGCTAAAACCAGAGCAGACCGGCTTAAACCGGTTTTGACCGGCTCAAAGTGGACTAGACCGGCTCTAACGGTTATGACTGGCTCAAAACCTCACTCAAACAGGACCAGACCATCTCAAACTGGTGTTGTCCAGCTCAAACCGCACTCAAATCGGACCAGACCGGCTCAAACCGGTTTTGGCTGGCTCAAATCAGACCAGAGCAGCACAAACCGAATTTGACCACCTCAAACCAGACTCAAACAGGACCACACCGGCTCAAACCGGTTTTGACCGGCTCAAACCCGACCAGACCGGCTCAAACCAGACCAGACCAGTTCAAACCGGTTTTGACTGGCTCAAACCAGACCAGACTGGCTCAAAGCGGTTTTGACAGGATGAGACAGGATAAAACCAGACCGGACTGGCTCAAACGGGATGAAACCACACAAGACCGGCCCAGAACACCTGAAGCCGGAGCAAACCGGACCAGACCGGCCCAGACTGGCTAAAACTGGGCCACAAACCGGTTTTGACAGGATCAAACCAGACCAGACCGGCTCAAACTGGTTTTTACCAGCTCAAACCAGACCATACCGGCTCAAACCGGATCAGAATGGCTCAAACCGGTTTTGACCGGATGACACGGGATCAAACCTGACCAGACTGGCTCAAACCGGATCAAAGCAAACCAGACAGGCCCAGACCAGCTGAAACCGGATCAAACCGGACCAGACCGGCCCAGACCGGGTAAAACCGGACCAGACCGGCTCAAACTGGTTTTCACTGGCTCAAACCAGAGCAGACCGTTTCAAACCGTTTTGACAGGCTCAATCCGGGTTTTAACCGTCTCAAACAGGTTTTGACCGGCTCAAAGCACTCCAGACCGGCTTAAACCGGTTTTCACCACCTCAAACCGGTTTTGACCTGATTAGACCGGATCAAACCTTACCAGACCGGCTCAGACAGGCTCGAATCGGTTTTGACTGCCCTTCAACCAGACCAAACCGATTCAAACCGGTTTTAACCAGCTCGAAACAGTTTTGACCTGCTCAAACCACACCACACTGGCTGAAACTGGTTTTAACTGGATGAGACCGGATCAAACGGAATCAGACCGGCCCCAACCGGCTAATATCGGATAAAACCGGACCAGACAGGGCCCAGGCCGCCTAAAACTGGGCCACAAACCGGTTTTCACTGGCTCAAACCATACGAGACCGGCTTAAACCAGAGTGGACCACCTCAAACAGGTTTTGACCGGCTCATAATGGTTTTCACCGGCTCAAACCAGACCAGACCGGTTAAATCCGGTTTTGACTGGCTCAAACCTGTTTTGAACGGCTCGAACCAGTTTTGACAGGCTCAAACCGGTTTTGACCGGCTCAAACCATGCCATACCTGCTCAAACCGGTATTGACTGGCTGAAACAGATTTTGACCATATGAGACCCGGATCAAACCGGACCAGAACGGCCCAGACCGCCTAAAAACGGGCCAAACCTGCTCAAACCTATTTTGACAGGCTCAAACCAGACCAGACCGGGCCAGACCGGCTGAAACTGGATCGAACCAGACCAGACCGGGCCATACCGGCTAAAACCAGGCCACAAACTGGTTTTGATCGGCTCAAAGCAGACCAGACCGGATAAAACCGGTTTTGACCAGCCTGCGCCGTTTTTGAACAGCTCAAACCAGACCAGACCGGCTCAAACCAGAGCAGACAGGCTCAAACCGGTTTTGACCGGATGACACCGGATCATTTTGGACAAGACCGGCTCACACCGGATCAAACCGGACCAGACAGACACAGAAAGGCTGAAACCAGATCAACCCGGACCAGACCAGACCAGACTGGCTAAAATCGGGCCAGACTGGCTCAAACCGGTTTTGAACGGCTGAAACCAGACCAGACCGGTTCAAACCGGTTTTGACTGGCTCAATCCGGTTTTGACTGACTCAAACCGGTTTTCACCGGCTCAAACCGCTTTTGACCTGATTAGACCGGATTCAAACCGGACCAGACCGGCTCAGACAGGCTCGAATCTGTTTTGATTGGCTTCAACCAGACCAAACTGGCTCAATGCGGTTTTGACCAGCTCGAACCGGTTTTGACTGGCTCAAACCACTCCAGACCGGCTAAAACCTGTTTTCACTGGCTAAAACCGGTTTTGACCTGATTACACCGGATCAAAACGGACCAGACCGTCTCAGATAGGCTCGAATCGGTTTTGACTGGCTTCAACCAGACCAAACCGGCTCAAACGGGTTTTGACCAGCTCAAACCAGACCAGACAGGCTCAAACCAGTTTTGAACGGCTCAAACCAGATTTGACCTGCTCAAACCACAGCATACCGGCTGAAATCGGATTTTACCGGCTAAAACCGGTTTTGACCGGATGAGACCAGATCAAACTGAATTAGACCGGCCCAGACCGGCTAAAATCGGAACATACTGCACCAGACCGGCCCAGACCACCTAAAACTGGGCCACAAACCGGTTTTGAGGGGTTCAAACCAGACCAGACCTTCTCAAACCGGTTTTGACCAGCTCAAAGCGATGTTGACCGATCAAACAGGACTCGACCGGTCCAGACCAGCAGAAACCGGTCAAACCGTCCAGACCGGCCCAGACCAGCTAAAACCAGGCCACCAACTGGTTTTGACCGGCTCAAACCAGACCAGACCGGCTCAATCCGGTTTTGACTGGCTAAAACCGGTTTTGACCAGATGAGACTGGATCAAACCGAATCAGACTGGCCCAGACTGGCTAAAATCGGATCAAACTGGACCAGACGAGCCAAGACCGGCTAAAGCCGGATCAAACCGGACCAGAACGGCCCAGACCGCCTAAAACCAGGCCAAACGGCTCAAACCTATTTTGACCTGCTCAAACCAGACCAGACCGGGCCAGACCGGCTGAAACTTGATCACACCTGAGGAGACCGGGCCAGACCAGCTAAAACCGGGCCAAAAACCGGTTTTGACCAGATCAAACCACACCAGACTGGCTCAAACCTGTTTTGACGAGCCTGAGCCGTTTTTGACCAGCTCAAACCAGACCAGACCGGCTCAAACCGGACCAGACGGCCTCAAACCGGTTTTGACCGGCTAAAAACAATTTTGACTGGATCAAACCGGACTCGACCGGCCCACACCAGCTGAAACCAGATCAAACCGGACCAGGACCGGCCCAGACCGGCTAAAACCGGGCCAGATGGGCTCAAACCGGTTTTCGCCAGCTCAAACTAGACCAGATCGGTTCAAACCGGTTTTGACTGGCTCAATCCAGTTTTGACCGGCTCAAACCGGTTTTGACCGGCTGAAACCACTCTAGACCGGCTAAAACCGGTTTTCACCAGCTCAAACCGGTTTTGACCTGATTAGACCGGATCAAACCAGACCAGACGGTCTCAGACAGGCTAAAATCGATTTTGACTGGTTTCAACCAGACCAAACCGGCTGAAATCGGTTTTGACCGGCTCAAACCAGACCAGACCGTCTCAAACCGGTTTTGACCGGTTTAGACCAGATGAAACCGGACCAGACCTTATCAAACCGGTTCATACCGGTCTACACCGGCACAAACCGGCTCAAACCGTCTCACACCGAACCAGGACCGGCCCAGACACGCTAAAACCGGGCCAAACCGGCTCAATCAGGTTTTGACCGCCTCAAACCAGACCAGACCGGTTCAAAACAGAGCAGACTGCATCAAACTGGTTTTGACAGAATCAAACCAGACCAGACCGGCTCAAACCGGTTTTCATCAGATGAGACAGGATAAAATCGGACCTGACCGGCTCAATCCGGATGAAACCGCACCAGATGGGCCCAGAACAGCTGAAGCCGGAGCAAACCGGAACAAACCGGCCCAGACTGACTCAAACCGGTTTTGACCAGCCTGATCCGGTTTTGGCTGGCTCAAACCAGACCAGACTGGCTCAAACCGGACCAGACTGGCTCAAACCGGTTTTGACCAGCTCAAACCACACAACACCGGCTGAAACCGGTTTTGACCGGCTAAAACCGGGTTGGACCGGGATGAGACCGGATCAAACCGAATCAGACCGGCCCAGAACGGCTAAAATCAAATCAAACCAGACCAGACCGGCCCACACCACCGAAAACTGGGACACAAACCGGTTTTGACCCGTTCAAACCAGACCAGACAGGCTCAAACCGGTTTTGACCGACCTGAGCTGGGTGTGACCGGCTCAAACCAGACCAGACTGGCTCAAACCAGACCAGACTGGCTCAAACCGGTTTTGACTGGCTCAAACCGGACCAGACCTTCTCAAACCGGATCAAACGGGACCAGACCGGCCCAGACAGCCTGAAACCGGGCCAAACCGTCTCAAACCTCTTTTGACCAGCTCAAACCAGAACAGACCGGCTCGAACCTGTTTTGATCGGCTCAAACCAGACTAGACCGGCTCAAACCGGTTTGGACCGGATGAGACCGGATGAAACCCGACCAGACATTCTAAAACCATATCATACCAGACCGGAATGGCACAAATGGCTCAAACCAGCTCAAACCAAAACAGACCGGCCCAGACAGGCTAAAACCAGGCCACATCGGCTCAATCAGGTTTTGACCGGCTCAAACCAGACCAGACCGGCTCAAACGAGACCAGACCGGCTCAAATGAGACCAGACTGGATCAAACCTGTTTTGACTGGCTCAAAGCAGACCAGACGGGCTCAACCCATTTTGTCCGGCTCAAAGGGGTTTTGACCAGATCAAACCGGACTCGACCGGCCCAGACCAGCTGAAACTGGATCAAACCGGACCAGACCGGCACAGACCGGCTAAAACCGGGCCACAAACCGGTTTTCTCTGGCTCAAAACAAACCAGACCGGCTCAAACCGGTTTTGACTGGCCTGAGCCAGTTTTGGCCGCCTCAAACCGGACCAGACCGGCTCAAAACCGGTTTTGACTGGCTACAACCGGTTTTGACCGGTTGAGACCGGATCAAACTGGACCAGACCGGGTTACACCGGATCAAACCGGACCAGACAGGCCCAGACCAGCTGAAACCAGATCAAACAGGACCAGACCGACCCAGACTGGCTAAACCCGGGCGAAACTGGCTCAATCAGGTTTTGACCGGCTCAAACCAGACTAGACTGGCTCAAACCAGACCAGACTGCCTCAAACTGGTTTTCACCAGCTCAAACGAGACCAGACCAGCTCAAACCGGTTTTGTCCGGATGAGAAAGGATAAAACTGGATCAGACCGGCTCAAACCAGATTAAACCGCACCAGACCGGCCCAGAACAGCTGAAGCCGGAGCAAACGGGACAAGACCAGCCCAGACGGGCAAAAACCAGGCCACAAACCGATTTTGACCGTTTGAAACCAGACCAGACGAGCTCAAACGGGTTTTGACCGGCTCAAACCAGACCAGACTGGCTCAAACTGGACCAGAAAGGCTGAAACTGTTTTTGACCAGATGTCACCGATCAAACCGGACCAGACCGACTCACACAGGATCAAACGTTTACCCAGACCGGCCCAGACCATCTAAAACCGGGCCAGACCTGCTCAAACCGGTTTTGAACCAGCTCAAAAGAGACCAGACCGGTTAAAATTGGTTTTGACTGGCTAAATCCGGTTTTCACCGGCTCAAACCCGTTTTGAACGGCGCAAAACACTCCAGAACAGCTAAAACCGGTTTTCACCAGCTCAAACCGGTTTTGACCTGATTAGACCGGATCAAACCAGACAAGACCGGCTCAGACAGGCTCGAATCTGTTTTGACTGGTTTCAACCAGACCAAACCGGCCCAAACCGGTTTTTGACCGGCTCAAAGCACCCCAAACCAGCTAAAACCGGTTTTCACCGGCTCAAACCGGTTTGACCTGATTAGACCGGATCAAACCGGACCAGACCGGCTCAGACAGGCTCGAATCGGTTTTGACTGGCTTCGACCAGACCAACACGGCTCAAACCGGTTTTGACTGGCTCGAACCAGACCAGACTGGCTCAAACCACACCAGACCAGCTGAAACCGGTGTTGACCGACGAAAACCGGGTTTGACCTGATGAAACCGGAGCAAACCAAAACAGACTGGCACAGAACGGCTAAAATCAGATCAAACCAGACCAGATCGGCCCACACCACCGAAAACTGGGCCACAAACCGGTTTTGACCCGTTCAAACCAGACCAGACCGGCTCAAACCGGTTTTGACTGACCTGAGGCGATTTTGACGGGCTCAAACCACACCAGACCAGCTCAAACCAGACCAGACCAGTTCAAACCCGTTTTGACCGGTGAAAACCGGTTTTGACCGGATGAGACCGGATCAAACCAAATCAGACCGGCCCAGACCGGTTAAAATCGGATCAAACAGGACCAGACCGGCCTAGACAGCCTAAAACTGGGTCACAAACCGGTTTTGACTGGTTCAAACGAGACCAGACCGGCTCAGACCGGTTTAGACCCACCTTAGCCGGTTTTGACCGGCTCAAACCAGACCAGACCGGCTGAAACCGGTTTTGACAGGCTGTAACCGGTTTTGACCGGCTCAAACTAGACGAGACCGGTTCAATCCGGTTTTGACTGGCTCAAACCGGTTTTGAACGGCTCGAACCAGTTTTGACGGGCTCAAACCGGTTTTGACAGGCTGAAACCGATTTTGACCGGATGACACTGGATTAAACCGGACCAGACGGGCCCAGACCAGCTAAAACCGGATTAAAGGGAACCAGACCAGCCCAGATCGCCTAAAACCAGGCCAAACCGGCTCAAACCTATTTTGACTGGCTCAAACCAGACCAGATTGGCTCAAACCGGACCAGACCGGCTCAAACCGGATTTAACCGGATGACACCGAATCAAACCCGACCAGACCGGCTCACACCGGATCAATCCGGACCAGACAGGCCCAGACCGGCTCAAACGAGATCAAACCGGACCACACTGTCCCAGACCGGCTAAAACCGGGCCAGACCGGCTCAAACCGAGTTTGACTGGCTCAAATCAGACCAGACCGCATCGAAGCTGTTTTGACCGGCTCAAACCAGACCAGACGGGCTCAAACCAGACCAGACCGTCTCAAACCGGTTTTGACTGGCTCAAAGCGGTTCCGGATCAAACCGGACTCGACCAGCCCAGACAAGCTGAAACCGCATCAAACCGAAACAGACTGGCCCAGACCGGCTAAAACTGGGCCAGAAACCGGTTTTGACCGGCTCAAACCAGACCAGACCGGCTCAAACCAGACCGGATCAACTCAAACCGGTTTTGACCGGCTCAAACCAGACCAGACCGGATCAAACCAGACCGTATCACTTCAAACCGATTTTGACCAGCTCAAACCAGACCAGACCGGCTCAAACTGGATCAAACTGGACCAGACAGGCCCAGACCGCCTAAAACCATGCTAAACCGGCTCAAACCTATTTTAACTGGCCCCAACCAGACCATAACGGGTCGAACCTGTTTTGACCGGCTCAAACCACACCTGACCAGCTCAAACCGGTAGTGACCAGATTAGAATGGATCAAACCGGACCAGACCTTCTCAAACCGGATCATACTGGACCAGACCAGCACAAACCGGCTCAAACTGGCTCAAACCGAACCAGACCGGCCCAGACAGGCTAAAACCGGGCCAAACTGGCTCAATCAGGATTTCACCTGCTCAAACCAGACCAGGCAGGCTCAAACCAGACCAGACTGAATCAAACCGGTTTTGACCGGCTCAAACCAGAAGAGAGTGTTTCAAACCAGTTTTGACCGGATGAGACAGGATAAAACTGGACCAGACCGGCTCAAACCAGATGAAACCGCACCAGACCGGCCCAGAACACCTGAAGCCGGAGCAAACCGGACCAGACCGGGCCAGACTGGCTAAAACCGGCCCACAAACCGGTTTTGACACTCTCAAACCAGACCAGACTGGCTCAAACCGGTTTTGACCGCCTTGAGCCTGTTTTGACCGACTCAAACCAGACCAGACCAGCTCAAACTGGACCTGACTGGCTCAAGCCGGTTTTGACTGGATGACACCGGATCAAACTGGACCAGACCGGCTCACACCGGATCAAACCGGACCTGACAGGCCCAGACAGGCTGAAACTGGATCAAACCGGACCAGACCAGCCGAGACAGGCTAACACCGGGCCAGACCGGCTCAAACCGGTTTTGACCGGCTCAAATCAGACAAGACTGGTTCAAACCGGTTTTCAATGGCTCAATCCTGTTTTCACCGGTTGAAACCGGTTTTGACCGGCTCAAACAACTCCAGACCGGCTAAAACCTGTTTTCACCGGCTCAAACCGCTTTTGACCTGATTAGACCGGATCAAACCGGACCAGACCGTCTCAGATAGACTCGTATCAGTTTTGACTGGCTTCAAACAGACCAAAGCGGCTCAAACCGGTTTTGACCGGCTCGAACCGGTTTTGACCGGCTCAAACCAGACCAGAGCAGCTGAAACCAGACCAGACTGGCTCAAAACGGTTTTGACCGGCTCAAACCGGTTTTGACCTGCTCAAACCACACAAGACCGGCTGAAACCGGTTTTGACGGGCTAAAACCGGTTTTGACCAGATGAGACCAGATCAAACCGAATTAGACCGGCCCAGACCAGCTAAAATCAGAACACACCAGACCAGACCAGCCCAGACAGCCTAAAACTGGGCCACAAACCGCTTTTGACGGGTTCAAACCAGAAAAGACCAGCTCAAACCGGTTTTGACCAGCTCAAAGCGGTTTTGACCGGATGAAACCGGACTCGACCGGCCCAGACCAGCTGAAACCGGTCATACCGGTCCAGACCGGGCCAGACTGGCTAAAACCAGGCCAGCAACCGGTTTTGACCGGCTCAAACCAGACCAGACTGGCTCAAACCGGTTTTGACTGGCTAAAACCGGTATTGACCGGATGAGACCGGATCAAACCGAATCATACTGGCCTAGACTGGCTAAAATCGAATCAAACCGGACCAGACCAGCCCAGACAGCCTAAAACAGGGCCACAAACCGGTTTTCACCCTTTTCAAACCACACCAGACCGGCTCAAACCAGACGAGAATGGCTCAAACCGGTTTTGACCGGCTCAAACCGGTTTTGACCGGCTCAAACCAGATGAAACCGCACCAGACCAGACCAGAACAGCTGAAGCCGGAGCAAACCGGACAAGACCGGCCCAGAACGGCTTAAACAGGGCCACAAACCGGTTTTGACCGGATCAAACCAGACCAGACCGGCTCAAACCGGATGAAACGGGACCAGACCGGCCCAGACCGCATAAAACCGGGCCAAACCGGCTAAAATCTATTTTGACCAGCTCAAATCAGATCAGACCGACTCGAACCTGTTTTGACCGGCTCAAACGAGACCAGCCCGGCTCAAACTGGTTTTGACCAGATTAGACAGGACCAAACCGGACCAGACCTTCTCAAACAGTATCATACCGGACCAGACCGGCATATACCGGCTCAAACCGGCTAAAACTGGACCAGACCGGCCCAGACAGGCTAAAACCGGGCCAAACCGGCTCAATCAGGTTTTGACCGGCACAAACCAGACCACACCGGCTCAAACCAGACCAGACAGGCTCAAACTGCTTTCGACCGGATGAGACCGCACAAAACCAGACCAGACAAGCTCAAACCGGATGAAACCGCACCAGACCAGCCATGAACAGCTGAAGCCAGAGGAATCCGGTCCAGACCGGCCCAGACCGGCTAAAACCGGCACACAAACCGGTTTTCACTGGCTCAAACCAGACCAGACCTGCTCAAACCAGTTTTGACCGGCCTGAGATGGTTTTGACCGGGTCAAATTGGACCAGACTTGCACAAACCGGTTTTGACGGGCACAAACGCGACCAGACCCTCTGAAACCGGACCAGACAGGCTCAAACCAGTTTTGACCGGCTCAAACCCTACAAGACCGGCTAAAACCGGACTGGACCTGTTCAAACCGGACTCAAACCGGAATAGACTGGCTCAAATCAGAGCAGAGCAGCCCAAACCGATTTTGAACGGCTCAAACCTGACTCAAACTGGACCAGACCGGCTCAAACCAGTGTTGACCGGTTTAAATCAGACTCAATCCGGACCAGACCGGCTCAAACCGGTTTTGAACGGCTCAAACCAGGCCATACCGGCTCAACCGAATCAAACCGGACCAGACCAGCTTAAACCGGATAAAACCGGACCAGACCAGCTCAAACCAGTTTGATCGCTTCAAATCGGACCAGAGCAGCCCAAGCCGAATGTGACCACCTCAAACCAGACTCAAACAGGACCACACCGGCTCAAAACGGTTTTTGACCGGCTCAAACAAGACCAGACTGGCTGAAAGGGGACGAGACCGCCTCAAACCGGTTTTGACCGACTCAAACCCGTACAGACCGGCTAAAACCAGACCAGACTGGTTCAAACCGGTTTTGAACGGCTCAAAGCAGACTAGACCGGCTCTACCCGGTTATGAGCAGCTCAGACCGCACTCAAAGCGGACTAGACCCTCTCAAACTGGTGTTGTACGGCTCAAACCGGACTCAAACTGGACCAGATCGGCTCAAACCGGTTTTGACCGGCTCAAACCGGACTCAAACCGGACCAGACCTTCTCAAACCAGTTTTGACAGGCTCAAAGCCGACGAGACCGGCTCAAACCGGCTTTGACCAGATGAGAGGATAAAACCGGACCAGACCGTCTCAAACTGGTGTTGACTGGCTCCAACCGGACAGAAACCGAACTAGACCGGATCAAACCAGTTTTGACCAGCTCAAACTGGACCAGACCGACCCAAACCAGATCAAACTGTATCAGAGCGGCACAAACCAGTTTTGACCGGTTCAGGCTGGACTCAAACCGGACCAGACCATCTCAAACCGGATTTGACCAACTCAAAACAGAGCAGAACGGCTCAAACCGGAGCAGACCGGTTCAAATCGGACTCAAACCGGACCAGACTGGCTCAAACCGGCTCAAACTGGACCACACGGAATAAAATCGGATCAAACCAGACGACACCGGCTCAAAAGGGATCAATCAGGACCAGACCGGCTAGACCCGCTAAATCCGGTATTGTCCGGCTCAAACCGGACTCAAACCGATATTGACCGGCTCAAACCAGATCAAACCGGAGCAGACTGGCTCAAACCGGATCAAACCGGACCACACCGGCTCAACCGGATCACACCGGACCATACCCGCTTAAACTGGATCAAACTGGAACAGACTGCCTCAAACCGGCATTGACAAACTCAGACACGACCAGTCCGGCTTAAACCGGAACAGACTGGCCCAAAACGGGTTTCACTGGCTTACTCAGGGGAGTGTACACGAAGGGGAGTGGTCATTTAGGGGAGTGCACACTCAGGGGTGTCCTCACTCAAGGGAGTGCACACACAGGGGAGTGCACACTCAGGGGAGCGCTCACACAGGGGAGTGGCCACTGAGATGAGTGCTCAAACATGGAAGAGCACACTCAGGGGAGCCCTCACTCAGGCGAGTCCACACTCAGGGGAATGCACACTCAGAGTAGTCCTCACTCAGGCGAGTGCACTCTCAGGTGAGAGCACACTCAGGGAAGCGCTCACTCAGGGGAGTGCACACACAAAGGAGCGCACACTCAGGGAAGCGCTCACTCAGGGGAGTGCACACTCAAAGGAGTGCACACTCAGTGGAGTCCTCACTCAGGAGAGTGCGAACTAAGAGCAGTGCACACTCAGGGGAGTGCTCACTCAGGGGAGTGCACACTCAGGGGAGTCCTCCCTCAGGAGAGTGCACACTCAGGGGAGTGCACACTCAGGGGAGTGCTCACTCAGGGGAGTGCAAACACTGGGGAGTGCACACTCAGGTGAGCACACAAACAGGGGAATGTTCATTCAGGGGAGTGCACACTCAGGGGAGTCCTCACTCAGGCGAGTGCGAACTCAGAGGATTGCACACTCAGGGGAGTGCTCATTCAGGGGAGTGCACACTCAGGGGAGACATCACTCAGAATACTACACCCACAGGAGAGCGCTCACTCTGGGGAGTCCTCACACAGGCGAGTTCACACTCAGGGGAGTGCACACTCAGGGGTGTCCTCACCCAGGCGTGTGCACACTCAGGTTAGTGCGCACTCAGGGGAGCGCTCACTCAGGGGAGTTCACACTCAGGGTAGCGCAATATCAAGGGAGCACAAACTCAGGGGAGTGTAAACTTAGGGGAGTGCTCAATCAGTGGAGTGCACACTCAGGGGAGTCCAAACTCAGGCGAGTTCACAATCAGGGGAGGGCACACTCAGGGGAGTCCTCACCCAGGCGAGTGCACACTCAGGGGAGTTCGCACTCAGGGGAGCGCTCACTCAGGGCAGCGAACACACTGGGGAGAGCACACACAGGGGAGCGCACACTTATGGGAGTGTACACACAGGGGAGTGCTCACTCAGGAGAGCGCACACTCAGTGGAGTGCACGCTCAGTTGAGCATACACTCAGGGGAGTGCACACTCAGGGGAGTCCTCACTCAAAAGAGTGCGAACTCAGGGGAGTGAAATCTCAGGGTAGCACACACTCAGGGAAGTGCACACTCAGGGGAGTCCTCACTCAGGAGAGTGCGAACTCAGAGGAGTGCACACTCAGGGGAGTGCTCATTCAGGGGAGTACACATTCAGGGGAGTGCTCACTCAGACGAGTGCACACTCAGGGGAATGCACACTCAGGGCGGCGCTCACAAAGCGGACTGCCCACTCAAGTGAGCGCTCCCTCAGGGGAGTGCACACTCAGGGGATCAAAACGGACCAGAGCGGCTCAAACCAGTTTTGTCCGGCTCAAACCAGACCAGACCGGCCCAACCAGATCAAACCAGACCAGACCGGCTCACACCGGCACAAACCGGACCAGACCGACTTAGACAGGGTTTGACTGGCTCAAACGGAAGCAGAGAGGCTCAAACAGGATAAAAACGGACCAGACCGGCTGTGAGACCAGCTCAAACATCTTTTGACCGGCTCAAACCGGACAAGAGCGGCTCAAACTGGACTCAAACCGGAGCAGAACGGATCAAACCGGTGTTGACCGGCTCAAACCTGACTCAAACTGGACCAGACCGGCTCAAAGCGGTGTTGACCGGCTCAAACCGGACTCAATCCGGACCAGACCGACTCATACCAGCTTTCAACGGCTCAAACCAGACCATACCAGCTCAAACGAATCAAACTGGACCAGACCAGGTTAAACTGGATCAAACTGGACCAGACCAGCTCAAACCGGTTTTGACCGGTTCAAATCGGACGAGAGCAACACAAACCGAAATTGACCAGCTCAAACCAGACTCAAACAGGACCACACCGGCTCAAACCGGTTTTGAACGGCTCAAACCAGACCAGACCGTCTGAAACCGGACCAGACAGGCTCAAACCGGTTTTGACCAGCTCAAACCCTACCAGACCAGCTGAAATGGGACGAGACAGCCTCAAACCGGTTTTGACTGGCTCAAATCGGACCAGAACGGCACAAACCTGTTTTGACCGTATTAGAGTGGCTCAAACCGGTTTTGACCGGCTGAAACCACTCCAGACCAGCTCAAACCGGTTTTAACCGGCTCAAACCGGTTTTGACCTGATAAGAGCAGATCAAACCGGACCAGACCGTGTCAGACAGTCTCGAAACGATTTTGACTGGCTTCAACCAGACCAAACCGGCTGAAACCGGTTTTGACCGGCTCAAACCAGACCAGACCGGCTGAAACCGGTTTTGATCGGCTAAAACCGGTTTTGACCTCCTCAAAACACACCAGACTGGCTGAAACCAGTTTTGACCGGATGAGACCGGATCAAACCGAATCAGACCGGCCGAGACTGGCTAAAATCGGATCAAACTGTACCAGATCGGCCCAGACTGCCTAAAACTGGCCCAGAAACCGGTTTTTACCGGTTTAAACCAGGCCAGACCGGATCAAAACTGTTTTGACCGACCTGAGCTGGTTTTGACCGGCTCAAACCAGACCAGACTGGCTGAACCCAGACCAGACCGGCTCAAACCGGTTTTGACCGGCTCAAACCGGTTTTGCCTGGATGAGACCGGATAAACCCGAATTAGACCGGCTCAGACCGGCTAAAATCGGAACAAACTGGACCAGACCAGCCCAGACTGCCTAAAACTGTGCCACAAACCGGTTTTGACGGATTCAAACAAAACCAGACTGGCTAAAACCAGTTTTGACCGACCTGAGCCGCTTTTGACCGGCTCAAATCAGACCAGACCGGCTCAAACCAGACCAGACCGTCTCAAAACGGTTTTGTCCGGCTCAAAGCGGTTTTGACCGCATCAAACCAGACTCGACCGACCCAGACAAGCTGAAACCGGTCAAAGTGGACCAGACCGGACCAGACCGGCTAAAACTGGCAACCAACCGGTTTTGACCGGCTCAAACCAGACAAGACAGGCTCAAACCGGTTTTGACCGACCTGAGCCGGTTTTGACCGGCTCAAACCAGACCAGACCGGCTGAAACCAGACCAGACCAGCTGAAACCGGTTTTGACCGGATGACTCCGGATCAAATCAG
This sequence comes from Chlorocebus sabaeus, assembly GCF_047675955.1. Classification (NCBI taxonomy): domain Eukaryota; kingdom Metazoa; phylum Chordata; class Mammalia; order Primates; family Cercopithecidae; genus Chlorocebus; species Chlorocebus sabaeus. The sequence goes on along the minus strand of NW_027328138.1, from coordinate 13,120 downwards.
ACCAGACCGGCCCAGACCAGCTAAAACTGGGTCAGAAAGACTCAAACCGGTTTTCACCAGCTCAAACCAGACCAGACCGGTTCAAACCGGTTTTGACTGGCTCTATCCGTTTTAGATCGGCTCAAACCGGTTTTGACCAGCTCAAAGCGGTTTTTACGGGATCAAACCGGACTCGACCATCCCAGACCAGCTGAAATCAGATCAAATCGGAGCAGACCATGCCAGACCTGCTAAAACTGGGCCACAAACCGGTTTTGACTGGCTTAAACCAGACCAGACCGGCTCAAACCGGAGCAGACCGGCTCAAACCAGATTTGACCGAATGAGATCGGATCAAACCGGACCAGACTGGCTCAAACCGGCTCAAACTGGAACACACGGACTAAAATCGGATCAAACCAGGGCCGGGCGCAGTGGCTCAAGCCTGTAATCCCACCACTTTGGGAGGCTGAGGCGGGCGGATCACAAGGTCAGGAGATCGAGACCATCCTGGCTAACATGGTGAAACCCCGTCTCTACTAAAAATACAAAAAACCACCCAGGCGAGGTGGCGGGCGCCTGTAGTCCCAGCTACTCGGGAGGCTGAGGCAGGAGAATGGCCTAAACCCAGGAGGCGGAGCTTGCAGTGAGCCGAGATCGCGCCACTGCACTACAGCCTGGGGACAGGGCAAGACTCCGTCTCAAAAAAAAAAAAAAAATCGGATCAAACCAGACGAGACCGGCTCAAAGGGGATCAATCCGGACCAGACCGGCTAGACCCGCTAAATCCGGTATTGTCCGGCTCAAACTGGACTCAAACCGATATTGACCGGTTCAAACCAGATCAAACCGGAGCAGACTGGCTCAAACCGGATCAAACCGGACCAGACCGGCTCAACCGGATCACACCGGACCATTCCCGCTTAAACCGGATAAAACTGGAACAGACCGCCTCAAACCGGCGTTGACCAGCTCAGACCCGACCAGTCCGGCTTAAACCGGATCAGACTGGCTCAAAACGGGTTTCACTGGCTTACTCAGGGGAGTGTACACGAAGGGGAGTGCTCATTTAGGGGAGTGCACACTCAGGGGTGTCCTCACTCAAGGGAGTGCACACACAGGGTAGTGCACACTAAGGGGAGCGCTCACACAGGGGAGTGGCCACTGAGGTGAGCGCTCACACATGGAAGAGCACACTCAGGGGAGCCCTCACTCAGGCGAGTCCACACTCAGGGGAATGCACACTCAGAGTAGTCCTCACTCAGGCGAGTGCACTCTCAGGTGAGAGCACACTCAGGGGAGCGCTCACTCAGTGGAGTGCACACTCAAAGGAGCGCACACACAGGGGAGTGCACACTCAGTGGAGTCCTCACTCAGGAGAGGGCGAACTAAGAGGAGTGCACACTCAGGGGAGTGCTCACTCAGGGGAGTCCACACTCAGGGGAGTCCTCCCTCAGGGGAGTGCACACTCAGGGGAGTGCACACACTGGGGAGTGCACACTCAGGTGAGCACACAAACAGCGTAATGCTCATTCAGGGGAGTGCACACTCAGGGGAGTCCTCACTCAGGCGAGCGCACATTCAGGGGAGTGCCGACTCAGAGTAGTTCTTACTCTGGTGAGCGCCCCCTCAGGGGAGTGCACACTCAGGGGAGCACTCACTCAGGGGAGTGCTCATTCAGGGGAGTGCACACTCAGGGGAGTCATCACTCAGACGAGTAACCCCTCAGGAGAGCGCTCAGTCTGGTGAGTCCTCACTCAGGCGAGTTCACACTCAGGGGAGTGCCCACTTAGAGTATTCCTTACTCAGGTGAGCGCACACTCAGGGGAGTGCACCCTCAGCAGAGCGCTCACTCAGGAGAGTGCACACTCAGGGGAGCGCACACTCAGGGGAGTGCACACACTGGGGGGTGCACACTCAGGGGAGTCCTCACTCAGAGGAGTGCGAACTAAGAGGAGTGCACACCCAGGGGAGTGCTCACTCAGGGGAGTGCACACACAGGGGTGTCCTCACCGAGGGGAGCGCTCACTCAGGGGAGTGCACGATCAGGTGAGCCCACACTCAGGAGAGTGCACACTCAGGGGAGTCCTCACTCAGGAGAGTGCGAACCCAGGGAAGTGCACTCCCTGGGAAGCGAACACTCAAGGGACTGCACATTCAGGGTAGTGCACACTCAAGGGAGTCCTCACTCAGGAGCGTGCGAACTCAGAGAATTGCACACTCAGGGGAGTGCTCATTCAGCGGAGTGCACACTCAGGGGAGTCATCACTCAGACGAGTACCCCCTCAGGAGAGCGCTCACTCTGGGGAGTCCTCACACAGGCGAGTTCACACTCAGGGGAGTGCACACTCAGGGGTGTCCTCACCCAGGCGAGTGCACACTCAGGTTAGTGCGCAATCAGGGGAGCGCTCACTCTGGGGAGTTCACACTCAGGGTAGCGCAATCTCAAGGGAGCACAAACTCAGGGGAGTGTAAACTTAGGGGAGTGCTCAATCAGTGGAGTGCACACTCAGGGGAGTCCAAAGTCAGGCGAGTTCACAATCAGGGGAGTGCACACTCAGGGGAGTCCTCACCCTGGCGAGTGCACACTCAGGGAAGTTCTCACTCAGGGGAGCGCTCACTCAGGGCAGCGAACACACTGGGGAGAGCACACACAGGGGAGCGCACACTTATGGGAGTGTACACACAGGGGAGCGCTCACTCAGGAGAGCGCACACTCAGCGGAGTGTATGCTCCGTTGAGCATGCCCTCAGGGGAGTGCACACTCAGGGGAGTCCTCACTCAAAAGAGTGCGAACTCAGGGGAGTGAAATCTCAGGGTAGCACACACTCAGGGGAGTGCATACTCAGGGGAGTGCTCATTCGGTTGAGTACACATTCAGGGGAGTGCTCACTCAGACGAGTGCACACTCAGGGGAATGCACACTCAGGGAGGCTCTCACAAAGCGGACTGCCCACTCAAGTGAGCGCTCACTCAGGGGAGTGCACACTCAGGGGATCAAAACGGACCAGAGCGGCTCAAAGCGGTTTCGACCGGCTCAAACCGGACCAGACCGGCCCAACCGGATCAAACCGGACCAGACCGGCTCACACCGGCACAAACCGGACCAGACCGGCTTAGACAGGGTTTGACTGTCTCAAACTGAAGCGGAGAGGCTCAAACAGGATGAAAACGGACCAGACCGGCTGTTAGACCAGCTCAAACATGTTTTGACCGGCTCAAACCGGACAAGATCGGCTCAAACCGGACTCAAACCGGAGCAGAACGGATCAAACCGGTGTTGACCGGCTCAAACCTGACTCAAACTGGACCAGACCGGCTCAAAGCGGTGTTGACCGGCTCAAACCGGACTCAATCCAGACCAGACCGACTCATACCGGCTTTGAACGGCTCAAACCAGACCATACCAGCTCAAACGAATCAAACTGGACCAGACCGGGTTAAACCGGACCAAACCGGACCAGACGAGCTCAAACCGGTTTTCACTGGCTCAAATCGGACGAGAGCAACACAAACCGAAATTGACCAGCTCAAACCAGACTCAAACAGGACCACACCGGCTCAAACCGGTTTTGAACGGCTCAAACCCGACCAGACCGTCTGAAACCGGACCAGACATGCTCAAACCGGTTTTGATCAGCTCAAACCCTACCAGACCAGCTGAAATGGGACGAGACGGCCTCAAACCGGTTTTGACTGGCTCAAATCGGACCAGAACGGCAAAAACCTGTTTTGACTGTATTAGACTGGCTCAAACCGGGTTTTAGTGGCTCAAGTCGCACCACAGCAGCTCAAACCGGTTTTGACCAGCTCCAAATGGACTCAAAGCATTTTTGACCGTAACAAACCGGACCAGACCGCCTCAAACCTGTTTTGACCGGCTCAAACCGGACGCAAAACGTACCAGTCCGGCTCAAACAGGACTCAAAGCGGTCTAGACAGGCTCTTACCGGTTATGACCGGCTCAAACTGCACTCTAACCGAACCAGACCGTCTCAAACTGGTGTTTTCCAGCTCAAACCGCACTCAAACCGGACCAGAGCGGCTCAGACCGGTTTGGACCAGCTCAAATCGGACCAGAGCTGCTGAAACAGGAAGAGACCGCCTCAAACCGGTTTTGACCGACTCAAACCCATCCAGACCGGCTAAAACTGGACCAGACCGGCTCAAACCGGCACAAACCGGACCAGAACGGCTCAAACCGGTTTTGACCGGCTCAAACCAGACCAGACCAGCTTGAACCTGCTCAACCGAACCAGACCGGCACAGAAAGGCTAAAACCGGGCCAAACCGGCTCAATCAGGTTTTGACCGTCTCAAACAAGACCAGACTGACTCAAACAAGACCACACCAGCTCAAACAGGTTTTCACCGGTGAGACCGGATTAAACCAGACCAGACCGGCTCAAACCGCATCAAACCGGAAAAGACCGGCCCAGACCGGCTAAAACCAGGCCAAATCGCCTCAAACCGGTTTTGACCGGCTCAAACCAGACCAGACCGGCTCAAACCGGTTTTGACCGGCTCAAACCAGACCAGACCGGCTCAAACAGAATTTGACCGGATGAGACAGGATAAAACCGGAGCAGACCGGCTCTAACCGGATGAAACCGCACCAGACCGGAACAGAACAGCTGAAGCCGGAGAAACCGCACCAGACCGACCCAGACCAGTTAAAACCGAGCCACAAACCGGTTTTGAATGGCTCAAACAAGATCAGCCCGGCTCAAACCTGTTTTGACCGGCTCAAACCAGACCAGACCGTCTCAAACCAGACCAGACCGGGTCAAACCGGTTTTGACTGGATGACACCGTATCAAACCAGACCAGACCGGCTCACACCGGATCAAACCGGACCAGACAGGCCCTGACCGGCTGAAACCGGATCAAACCGGACCAGACCGGCCCAGACCGGCTAAAACCGAGCCAGAAACCGGTTTTGACTGGCTCAAAGAAGATCAGACCGGCTCAAACCAGACCAGACCGGGTCAAACCGGTTTTGACCGGATGACACCGTATCAAACCAGACCAGACCGGCTCACACCGGATCAAACCGGACCAGACAGGCCCTGACCGGCTGAAACCGGATCAAACCTGACCAGACCGGCCCAGACCGGCTAAAACCGAGCCACAAACCGGTTTTGACTGGCTCAAAGAAGATCAGACTGGCTCAAACCGGTTTTGACTGGCTCAAACCAGACCAGACTGTCTCAAACCGTACCAGAACGGCTCCAACCGGGTTTGACCGGATGAAACCGGATCAAACCGGACCAGACCGGCTCACACAGGATCAAACAGGACCAGACAGACCGTGACCGGCTGAAACCGGATCAAACCGGACCAGACCAGCCCAGACCGGCAAAAAACTGGGCCAGACGGGCTCAAACCGGTTTTCGCCGGCTAAAACCAGACCACTCCGGTTCAAACCGATGTTGACTGGCTCAATCCAGTTTTAACCGGCTCAAACCGGTTTTGACCGGCTGAAACCACTCCAGACCGGAACAAACCGGTTTTAAATGGCTCAAACCGGTTTTGACCTGATTAGACCAGATCAAACCGGACCAGACCGTCTCAGACAGGCTCGAAACGATTTTGACTGGCTTCAACCAGACCAAACCGGCTGAAACTGGTTTTGACCGGCTCAAACCATACCAGACCCGCTGAAACCGGTTTTGATCGGCTCAAACCGGTTTTGACCTCCTCAAACCACACCAGACTGGCTGAAACCAGTTTTGACCGGATGAGACCGGATCAAACCGAATCAGACCGGCCCAGACTGGCTAAAATCGGATCAAACTGTACCAGTTCGGCCCAGACTGCCTAAAACTGGCCCAGAAACCGGTTTTTACCAGTTCAAACCAGGCCAGACCGGATCAAAACTGTTTTGACCGACCTGAGCTGGTTTTGACTGGCTCAAACCAGACCAGACTGGCTGAACCCAGACCAGACCGGCTCAAACCGGTTTTGACCGGCTCAAACCGGTTTTGCCCGGATGAGACCGGATCAACCCGAATTAGACCGGCTCAGACCGCCTAAAATTGGAACAAACCGGACCAGACCAGCCCAGACAGCCTAAAACTGGGCCACAAACCGGTTTTGACGGGTTCAAACAAAACCAGACATGATAAAACCAGTTTTGACCGACCTGAGCCGGTTTTGACCGGCTCAAATCACACCAGACCGTCTCAAACCGGTTTTGTCCGGCTCAAAGCGGTTTTGACCGCATCAAACCAGACTCAACCCGCCCAGACAAGCTTAAACCGGTCAAAGCGGACCAGACCGGACCAGACCGGCTAAAACTGGCCACCAACCGGTTTTGACCGGCTCAAACCAGACAAGACAGGCTCAAACCGGTTTTGACCGACCTGAGCCGGTTTTGACCGGCTCAAACAAGACCAGACCGGCTGAAACCAGACCAGACCAGCTGAAACCGGTTTTGACCGGATGACTCCGGATCAAATCAGACCAGACCGGCCCAGACCAGCTAAAACTGGGTCAGAAAGACTCAAACCGGTTTTCACCAGCTCAAACCAGACCAGACCGGTTCAAACCGGTTTTGACTGGCTCTATCCGGTTTAGACCGGCTCAAACCGGTTTTGACCAGCTCAAAGCGGTTTTGATGGGATCAAACCGGACTCGACCATCCCAGACCAGCTGAAACCAGATCAAATCGGAGCAGACCGTGCCAGACCTGCTAAAACTGGGCCACAAACCGGTTTTGACCAGCTTAAACCAGACCAGACCGGCTCAAACCAGAGCAGACCGGATCAAACCAGATTTGACCGGATGAGATCGGATCAAACCGGACCAGACTGGCTCAAACCAGCTCAAACTGGACCACACGGACTAAAATCGGATCAAACCAGACGAGACCGGCTCAAAAGGGATCAATCCGGACCAGACCGGCTAGACCCGCTAAATCTGGTATTGTCCGGCTCAAACCGGACTCAAACCGATATTGACCAGCTCGAACCAGATCAAACCGGAGCAGACTGGCTCAAACTGGATCAAACCGGACCACACCGGCTCAACCGGATCACACCGGACCATACCCGCTTAAACCGGATCAAACTGGAACAGACCGCATAAAACCGGCATTGACCAGCTCAGACCCGACTAGTCCGGCTTAAACCGGACCAGACTGGCTCAAAACGGGTTTCACTGTCTTACTCAGGGGAGTGTACACGAAGGGGAGTGCTCATTTAGGGGAGTGCACACTCAGGGGTGTCCTCACTCAAGGGAGTGCACACACAGGGTAGTGCACATTCAGGGGAGCGCTCACACAGGGGAGTGGCCAATGAGGTGAGCGCTCACACATGGAAGAGCACACTCAGGGGAGCCCTCACTCAGGCGAGTCCACACTCAGGGGAGTGCACACTCAGAGTAGTCCTCACTCAGGCGAGTGCACTCTCAGGTGAGAGCACATTCAGGGGAGTGCTCACCCAGGGGAGTGCACACTCAAAGGAGCGCACACTCAGGGGAGTGAACACTCAGTGGAGTCCTCACTCAGGAGAGTGCGAACTAAGAGGAGTGCACACTCAGGGGAGTGCTCACTCAGGGGAGTGCACACGCAGGGGTGTCCTCCCTCAGGAGAGTGCACACTCAGGGGAGTGCACACTCATGGGAGTGCACACACTGGGGAGTGCACACTCAGGTGAGCACACAAACAGGGTAATGCTCATTCAGGGGAGTGCACACTCAGGGGAGTCCTCACTCAGGCGAGCGCACATTCAGGGGAGTGCCGACTCAGAGTAGACTTTACTCTGGTGAGCGCACACTCAGGGGAGTGCACACTCAGGAGAGCGCTCACTCAGGGGAGTGCTCATTCAGGGAAGTGCACACTCAGGGGAGTCATCACTCAGACGAGTAACCCCTCAGGAGAGCGCTCAGTCTGGTGAGTCCTCACTCAGGCGAGTTCACACTCAGGGGAGTGCCCACTTAGAGTAGTCCTTACTCAGGTGAGCGCACACACAGGGGAGTGCACCCACAGCAGAGCGCTCACTCAGGAGAGTGCACACTCAGAGGAGCGCACACTCAAGGGAGTGCACACACTGGGGGTGCACACTCAGGGGAGTCCTCACTCAGGAGAGTGCGAACTCAGGGAAGTGCACTCCCTGGGAAGCGAACACTCAAGGGACTGCACATTCAGGGTAGTGCACACTCAAGGGAGTCCTCACTTAGGAGAGTGCGAACTCAGAGGATTGCACACTCAGGGGAGTGTTCATTCAGGGGAGTGCACACTCAGGGGAGTCATCACTCAGACGAGTACCCCCTCAGGAGAGCGCTCATTCTGGGGAGTCCTCACACAGGCGAGTTCACACTCAGGGGAGTGCACACTCAGGGGTGTCCTCACCCAGGCGAGTGCACATTCAGGTTAGTGCGCACTCAGGGGAGCGCTCACTCAGGGGAGTTCACACACAGGGTAGCGCAATCTCAAGGGAGCACAAACTCAGGGGAGTGTAACATAGGGGAGTGCTCAATCAGTGGAGTGCACACTCAGGGGAGTCCCAAACTCAGGCGAGTTCACAATCAGGGGAGTGCACACTCAGGGGAGTCCTCACCCAGGCGAGTGCACACTCAGGGGAGTTCGCACTCAGGGGAGCGCTCACTCAGGGCAGCGAAAACACTGGGGCGAGCACACACAGGGGAGCGCACACTTATGGGAGTGTACACAGAGGGGAGTGCTCACTCAGGAGAGCGCACACTCAGTGGAGTGCACGCTCAGTTGAGCATACACTCAGGGGAGTGCACACTCAGGGGAGTCCTCACTCAAAAGAGTGCGAACTCAGGGGAGTGAAGCCTCAGGCTCAAACCGGATTTGACCGGCACAAACCGGACCAGACCGGCCCAACCGGATCAAACCGGACCAGACCGGCTCACACCGGCACAAACCGGACCAGACCGGCTTAGACAGGGTTTGACTGGCTCAAACTGAAGCGGAGAGGCTCATACAGGATGAAAACGGACCAGACCGGCTGTTAGACCAGCTCAAACATGTTTTGACCGGCTCAAACCGGACAAGATCGGCTCAAACCGGACTCAAACCGGAGCAGCACGGATCAAACCGGTGTTGACCGGCTCAAACCTGACTCAAACTGGACCAGACCGGCTCAAAGCGGTGTTGACCGGCTCAAACCGGACTCAATCCGGACCAGAACGACTCATACCGGCTTTGAACGGCTCAAACCAGACCATACCAGCTCAAACGAATCAAACTGGAGCAGACCAGGTTAAACCGGATCAAATCGGACCAGACCAGCTCAAACCGGTTTTCACCGGCTGAAATCGGACGAGAGCAACACAAACCGAAATTGACCAGCTCAAACCATACTCAAACAGGACCACACCGGCTCAAACCAGTTTTGAACGGCTCAAACCCGACCAGACCGTCTGAAACCGGACCAGACACGCTCAAACCGGTTTTGACCAGCTCAAACCCTACCAGACCGGCTGAAATGGGACGAGACGGCCTCAAACCGGTTTTGACTGGCTCAAATCGGACCAGAATGGCACAAACCTGTTTTGACCGCATTAGACTGTCTCAAACCGGTTTTTAGCGGCTCAAGTCGCACCACACCAGCTCAAACCGGTTTTGACCAGCTCCAAATGGACTCAAACCATTTTGGACTGTCACAAACTGGACCAGACCGCCTCAAACCTGTTTTGACCGGCTCAAACCGGATGCAAAACCTACCAGTCCGGCTCAAACTGGACTCAAAGCGGACTAGACTGGCTCTAACCGGTTATGACCGGCTCAAACCGCACTCAAACCGGACCAGACCGTCTCAAACTGGTGTTTTCCAGCTCAAACCGCACTCAAACCGGACCAGAACGGCTCAGACCGGTTTGGACCGGCTCAAATCGGACCAGAGCAGCTGAAACAGGACGAGAAAGCCTCAAACCTGTTTTGACCGACTCAAACCCGTCCAGACCGGATAAAACCGGACCAGACCGGCTCAATCCGGCACAAACCGGACCAGTACGGCTCAAAGCGGTTTTGACCGGCTCAAACCAAACCAGACCAGCTTGAACCTGCTCAACCGAACCAGACCGACACAGAAAGGCTAAAACCGGGCCAAACCGGCTCAATCAGGTTTTGACCGTCTCAAACAAGACCAGACTGACTCAAACAAGACCACACCAGCTCAAACCGGTTTTGACCGGATGAGACCGGAGTAAACCGGAAAAGACCGGCTCAAACCACATCAAACCGGAAAAGACCGGCCCAGACCGGCTAAAACCAGACCAGACCGGCTCAAACAGAATTTGACCGGATGAGACAGGATAAAACCGGGGCAGACCGGCTCAAACCGGGTGAAACCGCACCAGACCGGCCCAGAACAGCTGAAGCCGGAGAAACCCGCACCAGACCGACCCAGACCGGTTAAAACCGAGCCACAAACCGGTTTTGACTGGCTCAAACAAGATCAGCCAGGCTCAAACCGGTTTTGACCAGCTCAAAGCAGACCAGACCGTCTCAAACCAGACCAGACCGGGTCAAACCGGTTTTGACCGGATGACACCGGATCAAACCGGACCAGACCGGCTCACACCGGATCAAACCGGACCAGACACGCCCTGACAGGCTGAAAACGGATCAAACCGGACCAGACCGGCCCAGACCGGCTAAAACCGAGCCACAAACCGGTTTTGACTGGCTCAAAGAAGATCAGACCGGCTCAAACCGGTTTTGACCTCCTCAAACCAGACCAGACGGTCTGAAATCGGACCAGACCGGCTCAAACAGGTTTTGACCGGAGGAAACCGGATCAAACCAGACCAGACCGGCTCACACCGGATCAACCCGGAACAGACAGGCCTTGACCGGCTGAAACCGGATCAAACCGGACCAGACCGGCCCAGACCGGCTAAAACTGGGCCAGACGGGTTCAAACCGGTTTTTGCCAGCTCAAACCAGACCACACCGGTTCAAACCGGTTTTGACTGGCTCAATCCAGTTTTGAGCGGCTCAAACCGGTTTTGACCGGCTGAAACCACTCCAGACCGGCTCAAACCGGTTTTAACCGGCTCAAACCGGTTTTGACCTGATTAGACCGGATCAAACCGCACCAGACCGTCTCAGACAGGCTCGAATCGATTTTGACTGGCTTCAACCAGACCAAACCGGCTGAAACCGGTTTTGACCGGCTCAAACCAGACCAGACCGGCTGAAAACGGTTTTGATCGGCTCAAACCGGTTTTGACCTCCTCAAACCACACCAGACTGGCTGAAACCTGTTTTGACCGGATGAGACCGGATCAAACTGAATCAGACCGGCCCAGACTGGCTAAAATCGGATCAAACTGTACCAGATCGGCCCAGACTGCCTAAAACTGGCCCAGAAACCGGTTTTTACCGGTTCAAACCAGGCCAGACCGGATCAAAACTGTTTTGACCGACCTGAGCTTGTTTTGACGGGCTCAAACCAGACCAGACTGGATGAACCCAGACCAGACCGGCTCAAACCGGTTTTGACCGGCTCAAACCAGTTTTGCCCGGATGAGACCGGATCAACCCGAATTAGACCGGCTCAGACCGGCTAAAATCGGAACAAACCGGACCAGACCAGCCCAGACTGCCTGAAACTGGGCCACAAACCGGTTTTGACGGGTTCAAACAAAACCAGACTGGCTAAAACCAGTTTTGACCGACCTGAGCCGTATTGACCGGCTCAAATCAGACCAGACCGGCTCAAACCAGACCAGACCGTCTCAAACCGGTTTTGTCCGGCTCAAAGCGGTTTTGACCGCATCAAACCAGACTCGACCGGCCCAGACAAGCTGAAACCGGTCAAAGCGGACCAGACCGGACCAGACCGGCTAAAACTGGCCACCAACAGGTTTTGACCGGCTCAAACCAGACCAGACCGGTTCAAACCGGTTTTGACTGGCTCTATCCGGTTTAGACCGGCTCAAACCGGTTTTGACCAGCTCACAGCGGTTTTGACGGGATCAAACCGGACTCGACCATCCCAGACCAGCTGAAACCAGATCAAATCGGAGCAGACCGTGCCAGACCTGCTAAAACTGGGCCACAAACCGGTTTTGACCGGCTTAAACCAGACCAGACCGGCTCAAACAGGAGCAGACCGGCTCAAACCAGATTTGACCGGATGAGATTGGATCAAACCGGACCAGACTGGCTCAAACCAGCTCAAACTGGACCACACGGACTAAAATCGGATCAAACCAGACGAGACCCGGCTCAAAAGGGAACAATCCGGACCAGACCGGCTAGACCCGCTACATCTGCTATTGTCCGGCTCAAACCGGACTCAAACCGATATTGACCAGCTCAAACCAGATCAAACCGGAGCAGACTGGCTCAAACCGGATCAAACCGGACCAGACCGGCTCAACCGGATCACACCGGACCATACCCGCTTAAACCGGATCAAACTGGAACAGACCGCATAAAACCGGCGTTGACCAGCTCAGACCCGACCAGTCCGGCTTAAACCGGACCAGACTGGCTCAAAACTGGTTTCACTGGCTTACTCAGGGGAGTGTACACGAAGGGGAGTGCTCATTTAGGGGAGTGCACACTCAGGGGTGTCCTCACTCAAGGGAGTGCACACACAGGGGAGTGCACACTCAGGGGAGCGCTCACACAGGGGAGTGGCCACTGAGGTGAGCGCTCACACATGGAAGAGCACACTCCAGGGAGCCCTCACTCAGGCGAGTCCACACTCAGGGGAGTGCACACTCAGAGTAGTCCTCACTCAGGCGAGTGCACTCTCAGGTGAGAGCACATTCAGGGGAGTGCTCACCCAGGGGAGTGCACACTCAAAGGAGCGCACACTCAGGGGAGTGAACACTCAGTGGAGTCCTCACTCAGGAGAGTGCGAACTAAGAGGAGTGCACACTCAGGGGAGTGCTCACTCAGGGGAGTGCACACTCAAGGGAGTCCTCCCTCAGGAGAGTGCACACTCAGGGGAGTGCACACTCAGGGGAGTGCTCACTCAGGGGAGTGCACACACTGGGGAGTGCACACTCAGATGAGCACACAAACAGGGTAATGCTCATTCAGGGGAGTGCACACTCAGGGGAGTCCTCACTCAGGCGAGCGCACATTCAGGGGAGTGCCGACTCAGAGTAGTCCTTACTCTGGTGAGCGCACACTCAGGGGAGTGCTCATTCAA
>NW_027328137.1:0-56416 GCF_047675955.1 Chlorocebus sabaeus | reverse complement strand
ACTGAAAACCGGTTGGAGCCGGTTTGGTCCTGTTTGAGTCTGTTTTGAGCCGGTCAAAATCGGTTTCTGCTGCTCTGGTCCGATTTGAGTCGTCAAAACCGGTTTGAGCCGGTCTATTCTGGTTTGAGTCCTGTTTGAAAGGGTCTGGTCAAGTTTTAGCCAGTCAGGTAGGGTTTGAGCCAGTCAAAACCGGTTTGAGCCTGTCTGGTCTGATTTCAGACGGTCTGGTCGGGTTTGAGCCGGTCAAAACAGGTTTGTGCCGGTCTGGTCTTATTTGACCCGGTCATAACCGGTTTGAGGCGGTCTCGTCCTATTTCAGCCGGCCTGGTCGGGTTTGAGCCGGTTAAAACTGGATGAGCCGGTCTGGTACGGTTTGATCCGGTTTGAGCCGGTCCAAACCGGTTTGAGCCTGTCTTGTCCGGTTTCAACCGGTCTGGTCGGGTTTGAGCCGGTCAAAACGGGTTTGAGACGGTGTGGTCCGGTTTGAGTCCGGATTGAGCCAGTCAAAACTGGTTTGAGCTGGTCTGGTCCGGTTTGAGTCTGGTTGGAGCCAGACAACACCAGTTTGAGACAGTCTGGTCCGGTTTGAGTGCGGTTTGAGCCAGCCATAACCGGTTAGAGCCAGTCTAGTCCGCTTTGAGCTGGTGAAAACCGGTTTGAATGGGTCTGGTCCGGTTTTAGCCGGTCTGGATGGGTTTGAGTCGGTCAAAACTGGTTTGAGGCGGTCTCGTCGTTTCAGCCGGTCTGGTCGGGATTGAGCCGGTCAAAACCGGTTTGAGCCAGTCTGGTCCGGTTTGATCCGTTTTAAGCGGTTCTGGTCCGGTTTGAGCCAGTCAAAACTGGTTTGAGCTGTTATGGTCCGTTTTGAGTTGATCAAAACCGGTTTGAGACGGTCTAAGAGCTGGTCTCGTCCAGTTTGATCCGGTATAAGCCGGTCTGGTCCGGTTTGATCCGGATGAGCCGATCTGGTTCGGTTTGAGCTGGTCAAAACTGGTCTGAGCCAGTCTGGTCCGGTTTTAGTTGGTCGGGTCGGGGTTGACCCATTCAAAACCGGTTTCAGCCGGTCTCGTCCGGTTTCAGCCGGTCTGGTCGGGTTTGAGCTGGTGAAAACCGGTTTCAGCCGGTCTGGTCCTGTTTGAGTGAGGTTTGAGCCGGTAAAAATCGGTTTGTGCTGCTCTGGTCCGATTTGAGCCGGTCAAAACCGGTTTGAGCCGGTGTATTCCTGTTTGAGTCTGCTTTCAATGGGTCTGGTCCGGTTTTAGCCGGTCTCTTAAGGTTTTAGCCGGTCAAATTCGGTTTGAGCCTGTCTGGTCCAGTTTAAGAAGGTCAGGTCGGATTTGAGCCGGTCAAAACCGGTTTATGCTGATCTGGTCTGATTTGACCTGGTCAAAACCGGTTTGAGGCGGTCTCGTCCCTATTCAGCCGGTCTGTTCGGGTTTGAGCCGGTTAAAACCGGTTTGAGCCGGTCTGTTCCGGTTTGACCTGGTTTCAGCGGTTCTGGTCCTGTTTGATCCGGTTTGAGCCAGTCTGGTCCACTTTGATCTGGTTGAGCCAGTCTGGTCTGGTTTGAGCCGGTCCAAACCGGTTTGAGCCGGTCTCGTCCGGTTTCAGCCGGTCTGGTCCGGTTTGAGCCGGTCAAAACGGGTTTGAGACGGTCTGGTCCGGTATGAGTCCGGTTTGAGCCAGTCAAAACCGGTTTGAGCCGGTATGGCCCGGTATGAGTCCGGTTTGAGCCGGACAACACCAGTTTGAGACAGTGTGCTCCAGTTTGAGCCGGTCGAAACCGGTTGAGCCGGTCTGGTAAGGTTTGATCCCCTGAGTGTGCACTCCCCTGGGTGAGCGCTCACCTGAGTGGGCACTCTGCTTTGTGAGCGCCTCCCTGTGTGTGCACTCCCCTGAGTGTGCACTCCTCTGAGTTTGCACTCTCCTAAGTGAGTACCCGGCTGAGTGTGAACTCCCCTGAGTGTCTGCTCCCCAGAGTGTGCACTCCCCAGAGTGTGCACTCCCCTAAGTGAACGCTCCCCTGAGTGGGCACTCCCCTGAGTGTGCACATGCCTCAATGGGGACTACTGAGTGTGCACACCCATGACTGTGAACTCTCCTGAGTGAGGACTCCCTTGAGTGTGCACTCCCCTGAGTGTATCCTCACTTGAGTGTGCATGCCCCTGAGTGCCCACTCCCCTGAGTGTGCACTCGCCTGAGTGAGGACACTCCTGAGTGTGCACTCCCCTGAGTTAGCACTCCTCTGAATGTGCACTCCTCTGAGATTGCACTCCCATGAGTGAGGACTCTCCTGGTGTGCACTCCCCTGAGTGTGCGCTCCCCTGAGAGTGCCCTCCCCTGAGTGTGAACTCCCCTGAGTGTACACTCACCTGAGTGAGGACACCCCTGAGAATGCACTCCACTGTGTGAGCACTCCCCTGAGTGTGCACTCATGTTAGTTCACACTCTCCTGAATGTGGACGCCACTGAGTGTGCACTCACCTGAGTGTGCGCTCCCCTGAGTGTGCACTCCCCTGAGTGAGCACTCCCCTGAGTGTGCTCTCACCTGAGAGCACACTCGCCTGAGTGAGGACTCCCCTGAGTGTGCTCTCCCCTGAGATTGCACTCCCCTGAGTGTGCGCTCTCCTGAGTGAGCACTTTCCTGAGTGCGAACTCCCCTGTGTGTGCATTTCCCTGGGTGAGGACAACCCGGAGTGTGCACTCCCCTGAGTGTGAACTCGCCTGAGTGAGGACTCCCCTGAGTGTGCACTCCACTGTATGAGCACTCCCCTGAGTGTACACTCCCCTGAGTGTGCTCTCCCCTGAGTGCGCACTCCCCTGAGCGTGCACTCGCCTGTGTGAAGACCCCCCTGAGTGTGCAATCCCCTGAGTGTGAACTCGCCTGAGTGAGGCTCCCCTGAGTGTGAACTCCCCTGAGTGAGCACTCTCCTGTGGGGGCACTCGCTTGAATGATGACTCCTTTGGGTGAGCCCTCCCCTGTGTGTGCACTGCTCTGAGTTCGCACTCTCTTGAGTGACGACTTCCCTGAGTGTGTGCTCCCCTGAATGTGCACTCCCCTGAGTGAGCGCTCCCCTGAGTGCGCACTCCCTTGAGTGTGCACTCCCCTGGGTGAAGACACCCCTGAGTGTGCACTCTCCTGAGTGTGCACTCCCCTGAGTGTTCCTTCCCCAGGGTGTGCACTCCCCTGAGTGTGCGCTCCCCTGAGTGAGTGCTCCCCTGAGTGTGCACTTGCCTGCGTGAGGACTACTGAGTGTGCACACCCCTGAGTGTGAACTCACCTGAGTGAGGATTCCCCTGAGTGTGCACTCCCCTGAGTGCATGCTCACCTGAGTGTGCACTCCCCTGAGTGCATGATCACCTGAGTGTGCACTCCCCTGAGTGCGCACTCCCCTGAGTGTGCACTCGCCTGAGTGAGGACACCCCTGTGTGTGCACTCCCCTGAGTGTTACCTCACCTAAGTAAGGACTCCCCTGAGTGTGCACTCCACTGAATGAGCACTCCCCTGAGTGTGCACTCCCCTGAGTGTGCTCTCCCCTGAGTGTGCACTGCTCTGAGTATTCACTCTTCAGCGTGTGCACTCCCCTGAGTGTGCGCTCCACTGAGTCCGCACTCCACTGAGTGTGCACTCGCTTGGTGAAGACACCCCTGAGTGTGCACTCCCCTGAGTGTGCACTCCCCTGAGTGTTCCCATCCCAGGGTGTGTACTCCCCTGAGTGTGTGCTCCCCTGAGTGTGCACTCCGCTGAGTGAGCGCACCCCTGAGTGCACACTCCCCTGAGTGTGGACTCGCCTGGGTGAAGAGACCCCTGAGTGTGCACTCCCCTGAGTGTGCCCTACCCTGAGTGTTCGCTCCCCAGGGTGTGCACTCCCCTGAGTGTGGGCTCCCCTCAGTGTGCACTCCCCTGAGTGTGCACTCCCCTGAGTGAGGAGACCACTGAGTGCACACTATCCTGAGTGTTCACTCCCCTGAGTGAGCGCTCTCCTGAGTGTGCACTCGTCTGTGTGAGGACTCCCTTGAGTGTGCACTCTCCTGAGTGTGCGCTCACTTTACTGGAAACTCCCCTGAGTGAGCGCTCCCCTGATTGTGCACTCCCCTGAATGTGCACTCGCCTGAGTGAAGACTCCCCTTAGTGTGCAGGCCCTGAACGAGCACTCCACTGAGTGTGCACTCCTCTGAGTTCGCACTCTCCTGAGTGAGGGCTCCCCTGAGTGTGCACCCCCCTGAGTGTGCGCTCCCTTGAGTGTGTGCTCCCCTGAGTGTGCACTCCTTGAGTGAGCACTCCCCTGAGTGAGTGCTCCCCTGAGTGAGAACTCTCCTGAATATGTACTCGCCTGAGTGAGGACTCCCCTGAGTGTGCACTCCCCTGAGTGAGCACTCCCCTGAGTGTGCACTCCCCTGAGTTCGCACTCTCCTGAGTGAGGACTACCCTGTGTGTGCACTCCTCTGAGTTCGCCGTCTCCTGAGTCATGACTCCCCTGAGAGTGCCCTCTCCTGGTTGTGTGCTCCCCTGAGTGTCCACTCCCCTGAGTGAGCACTTCTCTGAGTGCCAACTCCCATGAGTTTACACTCCCCTGGTCGAGGACACCCCTGAGTGTGCACTCCCCTGAGTGTGAACTCACCTGAGTGAGGACTCCTCTGAGTGTGCACCCCACTGAATGAGCACTTCCCTGAGTGTACACTCCCCTGAGTGTGCTCTCCCCTGAGTGTGCACTCCCCTGAGTGAGCGCTCCCCTGAGTGCTCACTCCCCTGAGTGTGAACTCGCCTGGGTGAAAACACCCCTGAGTGTGTACTCCTCTGAGTGTGAACTCGCCTGAGTGAGGCTCCCCTGAGTGTGCTCTCGTTTGGTTTGATCCAATCTCGCCAGTTTGAGCCGGTCGAAACCGGTTTGAGCCGGTCTGGTCCGATTTGTTCCGGATTAATCCAGTCTGGTCCGGTTTCATCCTGTTGAGCCGGTCTCGTCTGGTTGGAGCCGGTCAAAACCGGTTTGAGCCGGGCTCTTCTGGTTTGATCTGGTTTAATTTGGTCTGGTCCGGTTTGATTAGTTTGAGCCCGTATGTTCTGGTTGGAGCCAGTCTGGTCTGGTTTGAGCCCGGTTTGAGCCGGTCAAAACCAGTTTGAGCCCTTCTGGTCCGGTTTGATCCGGTTTAAGATGGTCTGGTCCGGTTTGATCTGGTTGAGCTGGTATGGTCTGGTTTGAGCCGGTCAAACCCGGTTTGAGACGGTCTGCTCTGGTTTGAGTCCGGTTGGAGCTGGTCAACACTGGTTTGAGCTGGTCTTGTCCAGTTTGAGTCCGGTTTGAGGTGGTCAACACCGGTTTGAGCCGGTCTGGTCCAGTTTGGGTCCGGTTTGAGATGGTCTGTTCCGTTTTTAGCTGGTCAAATCCGGTTTGAGCCGTTCTGGTCCATACTGAGCGGATCAAAACCGGTTTGAGACGGTCTAAGAGCCAATCTGGGCTGGTTTGATACGGTTTAAGCCGGTCTGGTCCAGTTTGATCCGGTTGAGCCGGTCTTGTTCGGTTTGAGCCGGTCAAAACTGATGTGAGCCAGTCTGGTCCGGTTTTAGCCGGTCTAGTTGGGTTTGAGCCGGTCAAAACCGGTTTCAGCCAGTCTCATCTGCTGTCACCCGGTCTGATTGGGTTTGAGGTGGTCAAAACTGGTTTGAGCTGATCTGGTCCTGTTTGAGTCTGGTTTGAACCAGTCAAAATTGGTTTGTGTTGCTCTGGTCCGATTTGAGCGGGTCAAAATCGGTTTGAGCTGGTCTACTCCGGTTTGAGTCCGGTTTGAACCGGTCTGGTCCGGTTTTAGCCGGTCTGGTCGGGTTTGAGCTGGTCAAAACTGGTTTGAGCCTGTCTTGTCTGGTTTCAGCCAATCTGGTCCGGTTTGATGAGGTTTAAGCCGGTCTGGTCCAGTTTGATCCAGTTGAGCTGGTATGGTCTGGTTTGAGCCGGTGAAAACCCGTTTGAGCCGGTATGGTCCAGTTTGAGTCCAGTTTGAACTGGTCTGGTCCGATTTTATCTGTTCTGGACGGGTTTGAGCCGGTCAAAACCGGTTTGAGCCTATGTGGTCCGGTTTCAGCCGGTCTGGTCTGGTTTGATCCATTTTAAGCAGGTCTGGTCCGGTTTGATCTGGTTGAGCTGGTATGGTCTGATTTGAGCCGGTCAAAACCGGTTTGAGTCCCTCCGGTCCGGTTTGAGTCCGGTTGGAGCCGGTCAACACAAGTTTGAGATGGTCTGGTCCAGTTTGAGTCCGGTTTGAGCTGGTCGTAACCGGTTTGAGCCGGTCTGGTCCAGTTTGAGTCTGGTTTGAGGCGGTCTGGTCCGGTTTGAGCCCGTTTTAGCTTTCCTGGTCCGTTTTGAGTCCGGTTAGAGCCGGTCAAAACCGGTTTGATCTGGTTTACAGGTCTGGTCCAGTTTGATACGGTGGAAACCGGTTTGAGCCGGTGTGGTCTGGTTTAATCCGGTTTGAACCGGTTGAGCTGGTCTGTTCTGGTTTGAGCCGATCAGAACCGGTATTAGCTAGTCTGTTCCGATATGAGTCCGGTTTGAGCCGTTCAACACCGGTTTGAGAGTGTCTGGTCCGGTTTGAGACCCGTTTGAAATGGTCAACACCGGTTTGAGCCGGTCTGGTCCGGTTTGAGTCCGGTTTTAGCAGGTAAACACCAGTTTGAGCAGGACTAAGAACCGGTCTGGTCCGGTTTGATCCGGTTTGAGCAGGTCTCGTCCGGATTGAGCCAGTCAAACCCGGTTTGAGACGGTCTGGTCCGGTTTGAGTCTGGATTGAGCCGGTCAACACCGGTTTGAGAGGGTCTAAGAGCCGGTCTGGTCCGGTTTGATCCGGTTTGAGCCGGCCAAAACCTGTGTGAGGCAGTCTGGTCCGGTTTGACTCCGGTTTGAGCCGGTCAACACCAGTTTGAGCCGGTCTGGTCTGGTTCGAGTCCAGTTTGAGCTGGTCAAAACCGGTTTGAAATGGTCTGGTACGCTTTGAGTTGGTCAAAACTGGTTTGAGCCTGTCTCGTCAGGTTGGATCCGGTTTGTGACTGTCTGGTCCGGTTTGAGCCTGTCAAAACTGGCTCAAACCAGTCAAACTGGACCAGGTCGGTTCAAACCGGCTAAAACCGGTTTTGACCGGCTGAAACCGGAACAGACCGCCTCAAAACGGTTTTGACCGGCTCAAATCTGAACAGACCGGCACAAAAACCGGTTTGATTCGGTTTGAGCCTATCTGGTCCGGTTTGAGCCGGTCAAAACCGGTTTCAGCCGGTCTGGTCCGGTTTGATCCGGTTGAGCCTGTCTGGTCTGGTTTGAGCTGGTCAAAACCGGTTTGAGCCTGTTGGTCCGGTTTAATCCGGTTTGAGATGGTCTGGTCCGGTTTGAGTCCGGTTTGAGCCAGTCTGGTCCGGTATGAGAAGGTCTGCTCCAATTTGAGCCGGTCTAAACCGGTTTGAGCCAGTCTGGTCCCATTTGAGATGGTCTGGTCCAGTGTGAGTCAGGTTTGATCCGGACAAACACGGTTTAAGCCAGTCTAGTCCGCTTTGAGCCGGTTGAGCTGGTCTGGTCTGGTTTGAGCCAGTGAAAACACGATTCAGCCGGTCTGGTCCGGTTTGATCCAGTCTGGTCCGGTCTGAGCCGGTCTGTTCCGGTTTGATCCGGTCAAACCGGTTTGAGCCGCGCTTCGGCGGTTTGAGCCGGTGTGGTTGGGTTTGAGCCGGTCAAACTGGTTTGAGCCTGTCTGCTCCGGTTTGAGTCCGTTTTGAGCCAGTCAAAACCAGTTTGAGCCAGTCGGGTCTGGTTTAAGCCTTTCTGTTTGGGTCTGTGATGGTCAATACTGGTTTGAGCCGGTCTGGTCCGGTTTGATCCGGTTTAAGCCTGTCTGGTCCGGTTTGATCCGGTTGAGCCGGTATGGTCCAGTTTGAACTGGTGAAAACCGGTTGGAGCCGGTCTGGTCCGGTTTGGGTCCGGTTTGAGGCAGTCTACACCGGTTTGAGCTGGTCTGGTCCGGTTTGAGTCTGGTTTGAGCCGGTCTGTTCCTGTTTCGTTTGGAGCTGGTGAAAACCGGTTTGAGCCAGTCTCGTACAATTTGAGCCAGGCGAAACCGGTTTCAGCTGGAGTGGTCTGGTTTGAATCCGGTTTGAGCCATTCAACACCGGTTTGAGCCGGTCTGGTCCGGTTTGAGTCCGGTCTGAGCTGGTCAACACAGGCTTGAGCCGGTCTAGTCCGGTTTGATCCGGTTTAAGCCTGTCTGGTCCGGTTTGATTCGGTTGAGCCGGTCTGGTCCCGTTTGAGCTGGTCAAAACGGTTGGAGCCGGCCTGGTCCGGTTTATGTCTGGTTTGAGCCGGTCAAATCCGGTTTGAGCTGGTCTGGTTCAATTTGAGCGGGTCAAAACATGTTTGAGCTGGTATGAGAGCCGGACTGGTCTGTTTTGATCCTGTTTGAGCCGGTCTCCTCCGGCTTGAGCCAGTCAAAACCGGTTTGAGCCGGCCTGGTCCGATTTGAGCCGGTGTGGTCCGGTTTGAGTCCAGTTTGATACAGACAAACCCGGTTTGAGGCGGTCTCGTCTGCTTTGAGCCGGTTGTGCTGGTCTGGTCTGTTTTGAGCCGGTGTAAACTGCTTTCAGCCAGTCTTGTCCGGTTTGATCCGGTTTGAGCCGGTCTGGTCCGGTATGAGCTAGTCAAAACCGATTTGAGCCAGTATGATCCGGTTTGAGCTGGTGTGGTCGGGTCTGAGGTGGTCAAAACCCGTTTGAGCCAGTCTGGTCCGGTATGAGTCTGGTTTGAGATGGTCAAACCCAGTTTGAACCAGTCTGATCCAGTTTAAGCCGGTCTGGTTGGGTCTGAGCCGGTCAACACCAGTTTGAAACGGTCTGGTCCGGTTTGATATGGTTTAAGCCTGTCTGGTTCGGTTTGATCCGGGTGAGCCAGTCTGGTCCGGTTTGAGCCGGTCAAAACCAGTTTGAGCTGGTCTGGTCCAGTTTGAGTCCGGTTTGAGCAGGTCAACTCCGGTTTGAGCCGTTCTGTTCCAGTTTGAGTCTGGTTTGAGCCAATCTGGTCCTGGTCCGGTTTGAGCTGGTCAAAACCGGTTTGAGCCGGTCAGGTCCGATTTGAGCCGGTCTGGTCCGGTTTGAGTCCGGTTTGAGCTGGGCAAAACTGGTTTGAGCCTTTCTGGTCTGGTTAGAGCCCGGTTTCAGCTGGTCAACAGCGGTTTGAGTCGGTCTGGTACTGTTTGAGTCCAGTTTGAAGCGTTCTGGCCTTGGTCCCGTTTGAACTGGTGAAAACCGGTGTGAGCCAGACTTGTCCGGTTTCAGCCGGTTAAAAGCGGTTTGAATCCGGTTTGAGCCAGTCAAAACCAGATTAGCCGGTTTGGTTCAGTTTGAGTCTGGTTTGAGCCGTTCAAAACCGGTTTGGGCCGGCCTGGTCTGCTTTGAGCCAGTCAAAACCGGTTTGAGCCGGTCTGCTCTGGTGTGATCCGATTTGAGCTGGTCTGGACCGGTTTGATCTGGTTGAGCCGGTCTGGTCTGTTTTGAGCTATTCAAACCCGGTTTGAGATGGTAGCTCTGGTTTGATCCGGTTTGAGATGGTCTGGTGTGGTTTGATCCGGTCAAAACCATTTTGAGCCGGTCTGATCAATTTTGAGTCCGGTTTTAGCCGGTCTAGTCGGGTTTCAGCTGGTCTAAGAGCCAGTCTGGTCTGGTTTGATCCGGTTGAGCCGATCTGGTCTGTTTTGAGCCTGTCAAAACCTCTTTGAGCTGGTCTGGTCAGGTTTGAGTCAGTCAAAACCGGTTTGGGCCGTTCTGGTCAGATTTGAGCCTGTCAAAACTGGTTTGAGCCGGTCTGGTCCAGTTTGAGATGGTCAAAACCGGTTTGAGTACAGTTTGGGCCATTCAAAACTGGTATGAGCTGGTCTGGATCGATTTTTGCCAGTCAAAACCGGTTTGAGCCGGTCTATTATGGTCAAAACAGGTTTGAGCTGGTCTCCTCCGATTTGATCTGGTTTGAGCCGGTCTGCTCCGGTTTGATGCGGTTTAGCCGGTCTGGTCTGGTTTGAGCTGATCAAAACCGGTTTGAGCTGGTCTTCTCTGTTTTGAGTCCGGCTTGAGCCTGTCAAAACCGGTTTGAGCTGGTCTGGTCCGGTTTGAGCCAGACAAAACCAGTTTGAGCCGGTCTGGTCTGGTTTGAGTCCCTTTTGAGCTGGTCAACACCGGTGTGAGCCGTTCTGGTCCGGTTTGAGTCCAGTTTGAGCCGATCTGGTCCTGTTCCGGTTTGAGATGGGAAAACCGGTTTGAGCCGTTCTGGTTTGTTTAGAGACCGGTTTGAGCCGGTCAACAGCGGTTTCAGCCGGTCTGGTCCGGTTTGAGTCCACTTTGAGGTGGTCTGGCCCTGGTCTGGTTTGAACCGGTGAAAACCGGTTTGAGCCGGACTCATCCTGTTTGAGCCAGTGAAAACCGGTTTGAGCCGGACTCGTCCGGTTTAAGTCCGATTTGAGACGGTCTAAACTGGTCTGAGCCGGTTTGGTACGGTTTGAGTCTGGTTTGAGTCGGAGAAAACCGGTTTGAGCCGCTCTGGTCCAGTTTGAGTTCGGTTTGAGACGGTCAACCCCGGAATGAGCCTGCCTGGTCCGGTTTGAGCCGGTCTGGTCCATATTGAGCCGATCAAAACCGGTTTGAGACGGTCTAAGAGCCCGTCTGGTCCAATTTGATCCAGTTTAAGCCGGTCTCGTCCGGTTTGAGCTGGTCAAAACCGGTTTGAGCCGGTCCAGTAAGGTTTGATCCGATTTGTGCTGGTCTGGTCGGGTTTGAGCCGGTCAAAACCGGTTTGAGCCGGTATAGTCCGGTTTGAGTCCGATTTGAGACGGTCAAAACCGGTTTGAGGTGGTCCAGTACGGTTTGAGCAGGTCAAAATTGGTTTGAGACGTTCTGGTCCGGTTTGAGTCTGGTTTTAGCCGGACAACACCGGTTTGACCCGGTCTGGTCCGGTTTTAGCCAATTTGAGCTGGTCTGGTCAGATTTGAGCCGGTCAAATCTGGTTTGAGCCGATCTGGTCCAGTTTGAGCCGGTCAACACCGGTTTGAGACGGTCTGGTCCGGTTTGTTCCGGTTTTAGCCGGTCTGGTCCGGACTGAGCGGGTCTGGTCCAGTTTGAGCCGGTCAAAACCGGTTTGAGCCAGTCTGGTCTTATTTGAGCCTGTCAAAACAGATTTGAGCCGGTCTAAGGCCCAGTCTCATCCGGTTTGATCCGGTTTGAGCCAGTCCGCTCCAGTTTGAGCAGGTCAAAACAAGTTTGAGCCGGTCTGGTCCCGTTTGAGACGGTCTGGTCCAGCGTGAGTCCGGTTTGAGCCAGAGAAACACAGTTTGAGCCGGTCTAGTCCGCTTTGAGCCGGTTGAGCTGGTCTGGTCTGGTTTGAGCCGGTGAAAAGAGGATTCAGCCGGTCTGGTCCGGTTTGATCCGGTTTGATCCGGTCTGATCCGGTCTGAGGTGGTCTGGTCCGGTTTGATCTGGTCAAACCGGTTTGAGCCGGTCTAGTCCGGTTTGAGCTGATGTGGTCGGGATTCAGCCGGTCAAACAGCTTTGAGCCGGTCTGGTCCGGATTGAGTCTGGTTTGAGTCGGTCAAAAGCGGTTTGAGCCGGTCTGGTCCGTATTGAGCCGGTCAAAACCAGTTTGAGGCGGTCTAAGATACGGCCTGACCCAGTTTGATCCGGTTGAGCCGGTCTGGTCTGGTTTGAGCTGGTCAAAACATGTGTGAGGCGGCCTGGTCAGGTTCGAGTCCGGTTTGAGCCGGTCAACACTGGTATGAGCCGGTCTGGTCCGGTTCGAGTCCGGTTTGAGCTGGTCAAAACCGGTTTGAGCCGGTCTGGTCCGGTTTAAGTCTGATTTGAGATGGTCTAAACTGGTCTGAGCCAGTTTGGTACGATTTGAGTCCGGTTTCAGCCGGAGAAAACCGGTTTGACCCGGTCTGGTCCGGTTTTAGCCGGTTTGAGCCGGTCCGGTCTGCCTTGAGCCGGTCAAAACCGGTTTGAGCTGGTCTGGTCCAGTTTGAGCCGGTCAACACCGGTTTGAGTCAGTGTGGTCCGGTTTTAGCCGATCTGGTTGTGATTGAGCCGGTCAAAACCGGTTTGAGCCGGTCTAAGGGCAGGTCTGGTACGGTGTGATCCGATTTGATCGGGTCTGGTCCGGTTTGAGCCGGTCAAACCCGGTTTGATCTGGTCAGGTCCGGTTTGAGTCCGGTTTGAGCCAGTCAAATCCTGTTTCAGCCAGTCTGGTCCGGTTTAAGCCATTCTGGTCGGGTTTGAGCCAGTCAACACCGATTTGAGCCCGTCTGGTCCGGTTTGATCCGGTTTAAGATGGTCGGGTCTGGTTTGATCCGGTTGAGCCGGTCTGGACTGGTATGAGCCGGTCAAAATCGGTTTGAGCCGCACTGGTCCAGTTTGAGCCGGTGTGGTCATGTTTGAGCCGGTCAAAACCGTTTTGAGCCGGTGTTCCGGTTTGAGTCCAGTTTGAGCTGGTCAAACCCAGTTTGAGCCAGTCTGGTCCGATTTAAGCCTTTGTGTTCGGGTCTGAGCTGGTCAAAATCGGTTGGAGCTGGTCGGGTCCGGTTTGAGTCCGGTATGAGCCGGTCAAAACCGGCTTGAGCCAGTCTGGTCCGGTGTGAACCGGTTTGAGTGGTTCTTGTACTGTTTGATTCGGTTTGAGCCGGTCTGTTCCGCTTTGAACTGGTTGAGCCAGTCTGGTCTGGTTTGAGCCGGTCCAAACCGGTTTGAGCTGGTCTCATCCGGTTTCAGCTGGTCTGGTTGGGTTTGAACCGGTCAAAACGGGTTTGAGACGGTCTGGTCCGGTTTGAGTTCAGTTTGAGCCGGACAACACAAGTTTGAGACGGTCTGATCCGGTTTGAATGCGGTTTGAGCCGATCATAACCGGATAGAGCCGGTCTAGTCCACTTTGAGCCGGTCTGGTCCGGTTTTAGCCGGTCTGGTCGGGTTTGAGTCGGTCAAAACCAGTTTGAGCCGGTGTGGTCTTGTTTGAGTCTGGTTTGAGCTGGTCAAATTCAGTTTGTGCTGCTCTCCTCCGATTTGAGCTGGTCAAAACTGGTTTGAGCCGGTCTCGTCCGGTTTCAGCCGGTCTGGTCGGGTTTGAGCCGGTCAAAACGTGTTTGAGACGGACTGGTCCAGTTTGAGTCCGGTATGAGCCAGTCAAAACCGGTTTGAGCTGGTGTGGTCATGTTTGAGTCTGGTTTGAGCTGGTCAAATTCGGTTTGTGCTGCTCTGGTCCAATTTCAGCTGGTCTAAACCAGTCTGAGCCGTTCTGGTCCGGTTTGAGTGCGGTTTGAGCCGGACAACACCAGTTTGAGACGGTCTGGTCCGGTTTGAGTGTGGTTTGAGCTGGTCATAACCGGTTAGAGCCGGTCTAGTCCGCTTTGAGCCGGTCAAAACCGGTTTGAGCCAGTCTGGTCCGGTTTTAGCTGGTCTGGTCGGGTTTGAGTCGGTCAAAACCAGTTTGAGCCGGTGTGGTCCTGTTTGAGTCTGGTTTGAGCTGGTCAAATTCGGTTTGTGCTGCTCTCCTCCGATTTGAGCCGCTCAAAACCGGTTTGAGCCGGTCTGGTCCGGTTTGATTTGTTTGAGCCGGTATGGTCTGGTTTAAGACGTTCAAAACCCGTTTGAGCTGGTCTGGTCCGGTTTGAGTCCGGTTTGAGCCGGTTTGGTCCTTGTCCGGTTTGAGCCGATCAAAACCGATTTGACCCGGTCTAGTCCGGTTTGAGTCCGGTTTGAGCCGGTCTGGTACGTTTTGTGTCCGGTTTGAGCCGGTCAAAACAGGTTTGAGGCGGTCTGATCCGGTTTGTGCCGGTCAAAACCGGTTTGAGCCGGTCTGGTCCGGTTTTAGCCGGTCTGGTGGGGTTTGAGTCGGTCAAAACTGGTTTGAGCCGGTCTGGTACGGATTAACGCGGTTTAAGCCGGTCTGGTTCCTGTTTGAACTGGTTTGAGCCGGTCTGATCCGGTTTGAGCCGGTCTGGCCCGGTTTGAGCCTGTCTACACCGGTTTAAGCTGGTCTGGTCCTGTTTGATCCGATTCAGCTGGTCTGGTCTGGTTTGAGCCGATCCTAACCAGTTTCAGCCTGTCTGCTCCAGTTTGAGCTGGTCAAAACTGATTGAGCCAGTCTGGTCCGGATTGAGCTCGTCAAATCCTGTTTGAGCCGGTCTGGTCCGGTTTGATCCCCTGAGTGTGCACTCCCCTGAGTAAGCGCTCACCTGAGGGGCACTCCGCTTCGTGAGCGCCTCCCTGAATGTGCACTCCCCTGAGTGTGCCGTCGTCTGAGTGAGGACTCCCCTGAGTGTGTACAACCCTGAATGAGCACTCCCCTGAGTGTTCACTCCTCTGAGTTCGCACTCTCCTACATGAGGAGCAGGCTGAGTGTGAACTCCCCTGAGTGTGCGCTCCCCAGATTGTGCGCTCCCCTGAGTGTGCACTGCCCAGTGAGCCCTCCCCTGAGTGGGCAATCCCCTGAGTGTGCACCTGCCTGAGTGAGGACTACTGAGTGTGCACACCCATGAGTGTGAACTCGCCTGAGTGAGGACTCCCTTGAGTGTGCACTCCCCTGAGTGTATGCTCACTTGAGTGTGCACACCCCTGAGTGCGCACACCCCTGAGTGTGCACTCGCCTGAGTGAGGACACCCCTGAGTGTGCACTCCCCTGAGTTAGCACTCTGCTGAATGTACACTCCTCTGAGTTCGCACTCTCCTGAGTGAGGACTCTCCTGGTGTGCACACCCCTGAGTGAGCGCTCCCCTGACTGTGCACTCCCCTGAGTGAGTGCTCCCCGGAGTGTGCACTCCCCTGTGTGTACACTCACCTGAGTGTGCGCTCCCCTGAGTGTGCACTCCCCTGAGTGAGCGCTCCCATGAGTGTGCTCTTACCTGAGAGTGCAGTCGCCTGAGTGAGGACTCCCCTGAGTGTGCTCTCCCCTGAGGGTGCTCTCCCCGAGATTGCGCTCCCCTGAGTGTGCGCTCCCCTGAGTGAGCACTTTCCTGAGTGCGATCTCCCCTGCATGTGCACTCCACTGGGTGAGGACACCCCTGAGTGTGAACTCCCCTGAGTGTGAACTCGCCTGAGTGAGGACTCCCCTGAGTGTACACTCCACTGAATGAGCACTCCCCTGAGTGTACACTCCACTGAGTGTGCTCTCCCCTGAGTGCACACTCCCCTCAGTATGCACTCACCTGTGTGAAGACACCCCTGAGTGTGCGCTCCCTTGAGAGTGAACACGCCTGAGTGTGGCTCCCCTGAGTGTGAACTCCCCTGAGTGAGCGCTCTCCTGAGGGGGCACTCGCTTGAGTGATGACTCCTTTGGGTGGGCCCTCCCCTGTGTGTGCACCCCTCTGGGTTCGCACTCTCCAGAGTGAGGACTTCCCTGAGTGTGCACTACCCTGAGTGAGCGCTCCCCTGAGTGCGCACACCCCTGAGTGTGCACTCCCCTGGGTGAAGACACCCCTGAGTGTGCAGTCCCCTGAGTGTGCACTCCCCTGAGTGTTCCTTCCCCAGGGTGTGCACTCCCCTGAGTGTGCGCTCCCCTGAGTGTGCACTTCCCTGAGTGCACTCCCCTGAGTGTGCACTCGCCTGAGTGAGGACTACTGAGTGTGAACTCGCCTGAGTGAGGACTCCCCTGAGTGTGCACTCCCCTGAGTGCATGCTCACCTGAGTGTGCACTCCCATGAGTGCGCACTCCCCTTAGTGTGCACTCGCCTGAGTGAAGACACCGCTGAGTGTGCACTCCCCTGAGTGTGAATTTGCCTGAGTGAGGACTCCCCTGAGTGTGCATTCCACTGAATGAGCACTGGCCTGAGTGTACACTACCCTGAGTGCGCTCTCCCCTGAGTGTGCACTTCCCTGAATGAGCACTCCCCTAAGCGTTCACTCTTCAGGGTGTGCAGTCCCCTAAGTGTGGGCACCCCTGAGTGTGCACTCCCCTGAGTGTGCACTCGCCTGGGTGTAGACACCCCTGAGTGTGCACTCCCCTGAGTGTGCACTCCCCTGAGTGTTCACTCTTCAAGATGTGCACTCCCCTGAGTGTTCACTCTTCAGGATGTGCAGTCCTCTGAGTGTGCGCTCCCCTGAGTGTGCACTCCCCTGAGTGTGCACTCGCCTGGGTGAAGGCACCCATGAGTGTGCACTTCCCTGTGTGTGCACTCCCCTGAGTGTTCCCTCCCCAGGGTGTGCAGTCTCTGAGTGTGCGCTCCCCTTAGTGTGCACTCCGCTGAGTGAGCGCTCCCCTGAGTGCACACTCCCCTGAGTGTGGACTCGCCTGGGTGAAGAGACCCCTGAATGTGCACTCAACTGTGTGTGCACTCCCCTGAGTGTTTGTTCCCCAGGGTGTGCACTCCCCTGAGTGAGCGCTCCCCTGAGTGTGCCCTCCTCTGAGTTTGCACTCTCCTGAGTGAGGTCTCCCCTGAGTGTGCGCTCCCCTGATTGTGCACTCCCCTGAGTGTGCACTCCCCTGAGTGAGGACTCCACTGAGTGCATACTAACCTGTGTGTGCACTCCCATGAGTGAGCGCTCTCCTGAGTGTGCACTCACCTGTGTGAGGACTCCCCTGAGTGTGCACTCCCCTGAGTGTGCGCTCACTTTACTGAAAACTCCCCTGAGTGAGCGCTCCCCTGAGTGTGCACTCCCCTGAGTGTGCGCTCCCCTGAGTGTGCACTTCCCTGAGTGAGTGCTCCCCTGAGTGTGCACTCCCCTGAGTGTGCACTCCCCTGAGTGATGACTCCACTGAGTGCATACTAACCTGTGTGTGCACTCCCATGAGTGAGCGCTCTCCTGAGTGTGCACTTACCTGTGTGAGGACTCCCCTGAGTGTGCACTCCCCTGAGTGTGCGCTCACTTTACTGAAAACTCCCCTGAGTGAGCGCTCCCCTGAGTGTGCACTCCCCTGAGTGTGTGCTCCACTGAGTGTGCACTTCCCTGAGTGAGCGCTCCCCTGAGTGTGCACTCCCCTGAGTGTGCACTCACCTGAGTGAGGACTACTGAGTGTGAACTCGCCTGAGTGAGGATTCCCCTGAGTGTGCACTCCCCTGAGTGCACACTCCCCTGAGTGTGCACTTCCCTGAGTGAGCGCTCCCCTGAGTGTGCACTCCCCTGAGTGTGCACTCCCCTGAGTATGCACTCCCCTGAGTGATGACTCCACTGAGTGCATACTAACCTGTGTGTGCACTCCCATGAGTGAGCCCTCTCCTGAGTGTGCACTTACCTGTGTGAGGACTCCCCTGAGTGTGCACTCCCCTGAGTGTGCGCTCACTTTACTGAAAACTCCCCTGAGTGAGCGCTCCCCTGAGTGTGCACTCCCCTGAGTGTGTGCTCCACTGAGTGTGCACTTCCCTGAGTGAGCGCTCCCCTGAGTGTGCACTCCCCTGAGTGTGCACTCACCTGAGTGAGGACTACTGAGTGTGAACTCGCCTGAGTGAGGATTCCCCTGAGTGTGCACTCCCCTGAGTGCGCACTCCCCTGAGTGTGCACTTGCCTGAGTGAGGACACCCGAGTGTGCACTCCCCTGAGTGTTAACTCGCCTGAGTGAGGACTCTCCTGAGTGTGCACTCCACTGAATGTGCACTCCCCTGAGTGTACACTCCCCTGAGTGTGCTCTCCCCTGAGTGTGCACTCCCCTGAGTGAGCACTTCCCTGAGTGTTCATTCTTCAGGGTGTGCACTCCCCTGAGTGTGCGCTCCCCTGAGTGCGTTCTCCCCTGAGTGTGCAATCGCCTGGGTGAAGGCACCCCTGAGTGTGCCCTACCCTGAGTGTGCACTCCTTGAGTGTGCACTCCCCTGAGTTAGGACTCCACTGAGTGCACACTATCCTGAGTGTGCACTCCCATGAGTGAGCGCTCTCCTGAATGTGCACTCGCCTGTGTGAGGACTCCCCTGAGTGTGCACTCCCCTGAGTGTGCGCTCACTTTACTGGAAACTCCCCTGAGTGAGCACTCCCCTGAGTGTGCACTCCCCTGAATGTGCACTCGCCTGAGTGAAGACTACCCTTAGTGTGCAGTCCCCTGAATGAGCACTCCGCTGAGTGTGCATTCCTCTGAGTTCACACTCTCCTGAGTGAGGACTCCCCTGAGTGTGCACTCCCCTGAGTTTGCGCTCCCTTGAGTGTGAACTCGCCTGCGAAGACACCCCTGAGTGTGCACTCCCCTGAGTGTGAACTCGCCTGAGTGAGGCTCCCCTGAGTGTACACTCCCCTGAGTGAGCGGTCTCCTGAGGGGCCACTCGCTTGAGTGATGACTCTTTTGCGTGAGCCCTCCCCTGAGTGTGCACTCTTCTGAGTTCGCACTCTAACGAGTGAGGACTTCCCTGAGTGTGGACTCCCCTGAGTGTGCACTCCCCTGAGTGAGCACACCCCTGAGTGCGCACTCCCCTGACTGTGTGCTCGCCTGGGTTAAGACACCCCTGACTGTGCACTCCCCTTTGTGTGCACTCCCCTGAGTGATCCCTCCCCAGGGTGTGCACTCCCCTAAGTGTGTGCTTCCCTGAGCGTGCACTCCCCTGAATGAGCACTCCCCTGAGTGCACACTCCCCTGAATGCGGACTCGCCTGTGTGAAGAGACCCTTGAGTGTGCACTCCCCTGAGTATGCACTCCCCTGAGTGTTCGCTCCCCAGGGTGTTCACTCCCCTGAGTGAGCGCTCCCCTGAGTGTGCTATCCTCTGAGTTTGCACTCTCCTGAGTGAGGACTCCCCTGAGTGTGCCCTCTCCTCAGTGTGCGCTCCCCTGAGCGTGCACTCGCCTGAGTGTGTACTCCCCTGAGTGAGTACCCAACTGAGTGTGCACTATCCTGTGTGTGCACTCCCATGAGTGAGCGCTCTGCTGAGAGCGCACTAGCCTGTGTGAGGACTCCCCTGAGTGTGCACTCCCCTGAGTGTGAACTCACCTGAGTGAGGACTCCTCTGAGTGTGCACTCCACTGAATGTGCACTCCCCTGAGTGTAGACTCCCCTGAGTGTGCTCTCCCCTGAGTGTGCACTTCCCTGAGTGTTCACCCTTCAGGGTGTGCACTCCTCTGAGTGTGCGCTCCCCTGAATGCGCACTCCCCTGAGTGTGCAATCGCCTGGGTGAAGGCACCCCTGAATGTGCCCTCCCCTGAGTGTGCGCTCCCCTGTGTGTGCACTCCCCTGAGTGTGTGCTCACTTTAGTGGAAACTGCTCCGTGTGAGCGCTCCCCTGAGTGTGCACTCCCCTGAATTTTCACTCGCCTGAATGAAGACTCCGCTAAGTGTGCAGTCCCCTGAATGAGCACTCTGATGAGTGTGCACTCCTCTGAGTTTGCACTATCCTGAGTGAGGACTCCCCTGAGTGTGCACTCCCCTGAGTGTGTGCTCCCCTGAGTGTGCGCTCCCCTGAGTGCGCACTCCCCTGAGTGAGCGCTCCCCTGAGTGAGCCCTACCCTGAGTGAGCGCTCCCCTGAGTGAGGACTATCCTGAATATGCACTCGCCTGAGTGAGGACTCTCCTGAGAGTGCACTCCCCTGAGATCGCACTCTCCTGTGTGAGGACTACCCTGTGTGTGCACTCCTCTGAATTTGCACTCTCCTGAGTGAGGACTCCCCTGAGTGTGCACTCTCCTGAGTGTGTGCTCCCCTGAGACTGCGCTCCCCTGAGTGAGCACTTCCCTGAGTGCGAACACCTCTGAGTGTGCACTCCCCTGAGAGAGGACACCCCTGAGTGTGCACTCCCCTGAGTGGGAACTCGCCTGAGTGAGGACTCCCCTGAGTGTGCACTCCACTGAATGAGCACTCCCCTGAGTGTGCTCTCCCCTGAGCGTGCACTCCCCTGAATGAGCGCTCCCCTGAGTGCGCGCTCCCCTGAGTGTGAACTCGCCTGGGTGAAGACACCCCTGAGTGTGCACTCCCCTGAGTGTGAACTCGCCTGAGTGAGGATCCCCTGAGTGTGCCCTCCCCTGAGTGTGCACTCTCCTGAGTGTGTGCTCCCCTGAGTGTGCACTACACTGAGTGAGCGCTCCCCAGTGTGTGCACGCCCCTGAGTGTACAATCGCCTGAGTGAGGACTGCACTGAGTGCGTACTATCCTGAGTGTTCACTCCCCTGAGTGAGCGCTCCCCTGAGTGTGCACCGCTTGGAGCGAGTCTGGCCCGGTTTTATTCCAGTTTGAGTCGGTCAACAATGGTTTGAGCTGGTCTGCCCTGATTTGAGTCCAGTTTGAGCCGGTCAAAACGAGTTTGTGCCGGTCTGGTCCGATTTGAGCCATTCAAAACCGGTTTGAGCTGGTCTAAGAACCGGTCTGGTCCGGTTGGAGCTGGTCAAATCCTGTTTGAGCCGGTCTGGTCCGTTTTGTGACGGTCAAAACCGGTTTGATCCGGTTTAAGCCGGTCTGGTCTGGTTTGATCCGGTTGAGCTGGTCTGGTCTGGTGTGAGACGGTCAAATCCTGTTTGAGCCAGTCTGTTCCTGTTTGAGTCCGATTTGAGCCGTTTAAAACCGGTTCGACTAGGTCTGGTCCTGTTTTAGTCCGCTTTGTGCCAGTCAAAATCGGTTTGAGGCTGTCTGGACCGGTTTCAGCTGGTCAAAAGCGGTTTGCGACTGGTTTGAGCCGGTCTGGTCCGGTTTGATCCGGTTGAGCCGGTATGTTTTGGTTTGAGATGGTGAAAACCGGTTTGAGCCCGTCGGGGCCAGATTGAGTCCAGTTTGAGCCAGTCAAATCCGGTTTGATCCGGTCTGGTCCGGTTTGATCCGGTTTCAGCGGTTCTGGTCCTGTTGGATCCGGTTTGAGCCTGTCTGGTCCGCTTTGGTCTGGTTGAGCCAGTCTGGTCTGGTTTGAGCCAGTCCAAACCGGTTTGAGCCGTTCTCGTCCGGTATCAGCTGGTCTGGTCGGGTTTGAGCCGGTCAAAATGGGTTTGAGCTGGTCTGGTCCGGTTTGAGTCCGGTTTGAGCCAGTCAAATCCGGTTTGAGATGGTCTGGTCCAGTTTGAGTCCGATTTGTGACGGACAACACCAGTTTGAGACGGTCTGATCCGGTTTGAGTGTGGTTTGAGCCGGTCATAACTGGTTAGAGCCGGTCTACTCCGCATTGAGCCGGTCAAAACCGGTTTGAGACAGTCTGGTTCGGTTTGAGCGGATCAAAACCGGTTTGAGACAGTCTAAGAGCCAGTCTGGTCCGGTTTAAACCGCTATAAGCTGGTCTCATCCCGTTTGATCCGGTTCAGCCTGTCTGGTTTGGTTTGAGCCGGTCAAAAGTGTTCCGAGGCAGTCTGGTCCGGTTTTAGTTGGTCTGGTCGGGGTTGACCCGGTCAAAACCGGTTTCAGCCAGTCTCATCCGGTTTCAGCCGGTCTGGTCGGGTTTGAGCCGGTGAAAACCGGTTTGAGCCGGTCTGGTCCTGATTGAATCTGGTTTGAGCCAGTCAAAATCGGTTTGTGCTGCTCTGGTCTGATTTGAGCCGGTCAAAACCGGTTTGAGCCGTTCTATTCCTGTTTGAGTCCGGTTTGAACGGTTCTGGTCCGGTTTTAGCCGTTCTGGTCGGGTTTGAGCCGTTCCAAACCGGTTTGAGACGGTCTGGTCTGGTTTGAGTCCGGTATGAGCCGGTCAAAACCCGTTTGAGCCGGTGTGGTCCTGTTTGAGTCCGGTTTGAGCTGGTCAAATTCGGTTTGTGCTGCTCTGGTCCGATTTGAGCCGTTCAAAACCGGTCTGAGCCCTTCTGGTCCGGTTTAAGTGCGGTTTGAGCCGGACAACACCAGTTTGAGACGGTCTGGTCCGGTTTGAGTGCGGTTTGAGCTGGTCATAAACGGTTAGAGCCGGTGTAGTCCGCTTTGAGCCGGTCAAAACCGGTTTGAGCCGGTCTGGTCCAGTTTTTGTTGGTCTGGAAGGATTTGAGTCAGTCAAAACCGGTTTGAGGTGGTCTCGTCCAGTTTTAGCCGGTCTGGTCGGGTTTGAGTCAGTCAAAACTGGTTTGAGCCGGTGTGGTCCTGTTTGAGTCTGGTTTGAGCTGGTCAAATTCGGTTTGTGCTGCTCTGGTCCGGTTTGATCTGGTTTAAGGCGGTCTGGTCCGGTTTGATTCGGATGAGGCGGTATGATCTGGTTTGAGCCGTTCCAAACCGGTTTGAGCCGGTCTGGTCCGGTTTGAGTCCGGTTTGAGCCAGTTTGGTCCTTGTCCTGTTTGAGCCAATCAAAACCGATTTGAGCCAGTCTAGTCCGGTTTGAGTCCGGTTTGAGCTGGTCTGGTACGTTTTGCGTCCGGTTTGAGGTGGTCAAAACAAGTTTGAGGCGGTGTGGTTCGGTTTGTTCCGGTCAAAATCAGTTTGAGTCCGTTTGGATCCGGTCAAAACCTGGTTGAACCAGTCTAGTGCGATTTGAGCCGCTAAAAACCGGTTTGAGCCAGTCTAATACGGTCAAAACAGGTTTGAGCCGGTCTGGTCCAGTTTGATCGGGTTTGAACCGGTCTGGTCCGGTTTGTGATGGTCAAAACCGGCTTGATCCGGTTTAAGCCGTTCTGGTACGGTTTGATCCGGTTGAGCCGGTGTGGTCAGGTTTGCGATGGTCAAACCCTGTTTGAGCCGGTCTGTTCCTGTTTGAGTCCGACTTGAGTCGTTTTAAAACAGGTTTGACTCGGTCTGGTCCTGTTTGAGCCCGTTTTGAGCCAGTCAAAACCGATTTGAGGCTGTCTGGACCCGTTTCAGCTGGTCAAAAGTGATTTGCGACCAATTTGAGCCGGTCTGGTCCGGTTTGATCCGGTTTCAGTGGTTCTGGTTCGGTTTGATCCGGTTTGAGCCGGTCTGGTCTGCTTGGATCTGGTTGAGCCAGTCTGGTCTTTTTTGAGCTGGTCCAAACCGGTTTGAGCCGGTCTCGTCCGGTTTCAGCTGGTCTGGTTGGGTTTCAGCCAGTCAAAACGGGTTTTAGCCATTCTGGTCTGGTTTGTTTTCAGTTTGACCAAGACAACAGCAATTTGAGACGATCTGGTCCAGTTTGAGGGCAACTTGAGCCGGTCATAACCGGTTAGGGCCGGTCTAGTGCGCTTTGAGCCGGTCAAAAGCGGTTTGAGCCGGTCTGGTCCGGTTTTACCCGGTCTGGACGGGTTTGAGTCGGTCAAAACCGGTTTGAGGCGGTCTCATCCAGTTTTAGCCGGTCTGGTCGGGTTTGAGCCGATCAAAACCGGTTTGAGCTGGTGTGGTCCTGTTAGAGTCTGGTTTGAGCTGGTCAATTTCGGTTTGTGCTGCTCTCGTCCGATTTGAGCCAGTCAAAACCGGTTTTAGCCGGACTGGTCCGGTTTGATCTGGTTTAAGCCGGTCTGGTCCGGTTTGAGCCATTCTGGTCCGGTTTGATCCGGTTGAGCCGGTCTGGTCTGGTTTGAGAGGGTCAAACCCTGTTTGAGCCGGTCTGTTCCTGTTTGAGTCCGATTTGAGCCGTTTAAAACCGGTTTGACTCGGTCTGGTCCTGTTTGAGTCCGTTTTGAGCCAGTCAAAACCGGTTTGAAGCTGTCTGGACCGGTTTCAGCTGGTCAAATGCGATTTGCGACCAATTTGAGCCGGTCTGGTCCGGTTTGATCCGGTTTCAGTGGTTCTGGTTCGGTTTGATCTGGTTTGAGCCGGTCTGGTCTGCTTGGATCTGGTTGAGCCAGTCTGGTCTGGTTTGAGCTGGTCCAAACTGGTTTGAGCCGGTCTCGTCCGGTTTCAGCTGGTCTGGTCGAGTTTCAGCCAGTCAAAACGGGTTTGAGCCATTCTGGTCTTGTTTGAGTCCGGTTTGACCCAGACAACAGCAATTTGAGACGATCTGGTCCAGTTTGAGGGCAACTTGAGCCGGTCATAACCGGTTATAGCCGGTCTAGTCCGCTTTGAGCTGGTCAAAAGCGGTTTAAGCCGGTCTGGTCCGGTTTTAGCCGGTCAGGACGGGTTTGAGTCGGTCAAAACCGGTTTGAGGCGGTCTCGTCCAGTTTTAGCCGGTCTGGTTGGCTTTGAGCCGATCAAAACCGGTTTGAGCCGGTGTGGTCCTGTTAGAATCTGGTTTGAGCTGGTCAATTTCGGTTTGTGCTGCTCTCGTCCGATTTGAGCCGGTCAAAACCGGTTTTAGCCAGACTGGTCCGGTTTGATCTGGTTTAAGCCGGTCTGGTCCGGTTTGAGCCAGTCTGGTCCGGTTTTATCCGGTTGAGCCGGTATGGTCTGGTTTGAGCCGGTTAAAACCGGTTTGAGCCGGTCGGGTCCGGATTGGGGCCAGTTTGAGCCAGTCAAAACCGGTTTGAGCCGGTCTGGTTCGGTTTTATCCGGTTTGAGTGGTTCTGGTCCTGTTTGATCCGGTTTGAGCCTGTCTGGTCGGCTTTGAACTAGTTGAGCCAGTCTGGACTGGTATGAGCCGGTCCAAACCGGTTTGAGCCGGTCTCGTCCGATTTCAGCCGGTCTGGTAGGGTTTGAGCCGGTCAAAACGGGTTTGAGATGGTCTGGTCCGCTTTCAGTCCGGTTTGAGCCGCTCAAAACCGGTTTGAGCCAGTCTGGTCCGGTTTGAGTCCGGTTTGAGCCGGACAACACCAGCTTGAGACGATCTGGTCTGGTTTGAGTGCAGTTTGATCTGGTCAAAATCAGTTACAGCCGGTCTAGTCCGCTTTGAGCTGGTCAAAACCGGTTTGAGCCAGTCTGGTCCGGTTTTAGCCAGTCTGGACGGGTTTGAGTCGGTCAAAACCGGTTTGAGGCGGTCTCGTCCAGTTTCAGCCGGTCTAGTCGGGTTTCAGCTGGTCAAAACCGGTTTCAGCCGGTGTGGTCCTGTTTGAGTCTGGTTTTAGCTGGGCAAATTCGGTTTGTGCAGCTCTCGCCCGATTTGAGCCGGTCAAAACCGGTTTGAGCCTGTCTGGTCCGGTTTGATCCGGTTTAAGCCGGTCTGGTCCGGTTTGATTCGTTTCAGCCGGTATGGTCTGGTTTGAGCTGTTAGAAACCGGTTTGAGCCTGTCTGGTCCGGTTTGAGTCCGTTTTGAGCTGGTCAACACCGGTTTGAGCCGGTCTGGTTCAGTTTGAGTCAGGTTTGAGCCGGTCAAAATCGGTTTGTGCTGCTCTGGTCCGATTTGAGCCGGTCAAAACCGGTTTGAGCCGGTCTATTCCCGTTTGAGTCCTGTATGAATGAGTCTGGTCCGGTTTTAGCCGTTCTGGTAGGGTTAGAGCCGGTCAAAACGATTTGAGCCTGTCTGGTCCGGTTTCAGACGGTCTGGTCGGGTTTGAGCCGGTCAAAGCCGGTTTGTTCCGGTCTGGTCCGATTTGACCCGGTAAAAACCGGTTTGAGGTGGTCTCGTCCCATTTCATCTGGTCAGGTCGGGTTTGAGCCGGATAAAACCGGATTGAGCCGGTGTGGCCCGGGTTGATTCGGATTCAGCGTTTCTGGTCCAGTTTGATCCGGTTTGAGCCGGTCTGGTCCGCTTTGATCTAGTTGAGCCAGTCTCGTCTGGTTTGAGTCGGTCCAAACCGGTTTGAGCCGGTCTCGTCCGGATTCACCCGGTCTGGTCGGGTTTGAGCCAGTGAAAACGGGTTGGAGACGGTCTGTTCCAGTTAGAGTCTGGTTTGAGACTGTCTGGTCCGGTTTGAGCCAGTTAAAACCGGTTTGAGCCGTTCTGGTCCGTTTTGAGCTTATCAAAACCGGTTTGAGATGGTCTAAGAGCCGGTCTGGTCCAGTTTGATCCGGTATAAGCCGGTCTGGTCCGGTTTGATCCGGTTGAGCCAGTCTGGTTCGGTTTGAGCTGGTCAAAAGTGGTCTGAGGCAGTCTGGTACGGTTTTAGTTGGTCTGGTCGGTGTTGACCCGTTCAAAACCGGTTTCAGCCGGTCTCGTCCGGTTTCAGCCGGTCTGGTCGGGTTTGAGCCGGTGAAAACCGGTTTGAGCCGGTCTGGTCCTGATTGAATGTGGTTTGAGCCGGTCAAAATCAGTTTGTGCTGCTCTGGTCCGATTTGAGCCGGTCAAAACTGGTTTGAGCCGTTCTATTCCTGTTTGAGTCTGATTTGAACGGGTCTGGTCCGGTTTTAGCCGGTCAAAACAGGTTTGAGACGGTCTGGTCCGGTTTAAGTCCGGTATGAGCTGGTCAAAACCCGTTTGAGCCGGTGTGGTCCTGTTTGTGTCTGGTTTGAACTGGTCAAATTCGGTTTGTGCTGCTCTGGTCTGATTTGAGCCGGTCAAAACCGGTCTGAGCCCTTCTGGTCCGGTTTGAGTGTGGTTTGAGCCAGACAACACCAGTTTGAGACGGTCTGGTCCGGTTTGAGCCGGTCAGGTCCGGTTTGATCCGGTTGAGCCGGTATGGTTTGCTTTGAGACGGTTAAAACCGGTTTGAGTGGGTCAGGTCCGGATTGAGTCCAGTTTGAGCCAGTCAAAACCGGTTTGAGCCGCTTTAAGCCAGTCTGGTCCGGTTTGATCCGGTTGAACCGGTCTGGTCTGGTTTGAAACGGTCAAACCCTGTTTGAGCCGGTCTGTTCATGTTTGAGTCCGATTTGGGCCGTTTTAAAACCGGTTTGACTCGGTCTGGTCCTGTTTGAGTCCGTTTTGAGCCAGTCAAAACCGGTTTGAGGTTGTCTGGACCGGTTTCAGCTGGTCAAAAGCGATTTACGACCAATTTGAGCCAGTCTGGTCCGGTTTGATCCGGTTTCAGTGGTTCTGGTTCGGTTTGATCCGGTTTGAGCCGGTCTTGTCTGCTTGGATCTGGTTGAGCCAGTCTGGTCTGGTTTGAGCTGGTCCAAACCGGTTAGAGCCGGTCTCGTCCGGTTTCAGCTGGTCTGGTCGGGTTTCAGCCAGTCAAAACGGGTTTGATCTGGTCTGGTCTGGTTTGAGTCCAGTTTGACCCGAACAACAGCAATTTGAAATGATCTGCTCCGGTTTGAGGGCAGCTTGAGCCGGTCATAACCGGTTAGAGCCGGTCTAGTCCGCTTTGAGCCGGTCAAAAGCAGTTTGAGCCGGTCTGGTACGGTTTTAGCCGGTCTGGACTGGTTTGAGTCGGTCAAAACCAGTTTGAGGCTGTCTCGTCCTATTTCAGCTGGTCTGTTCGGGTTTGAGCCGGTTAAAACTGGTT
Source organism: Chlorocebus sabaeus (assembly GCF_047675955.1). Taxonomy (NCBI): domain Eukaryota; kingdom Metazoa; phylum Chordata; class Mammalia; order Primates; family Cercopithecidae; genus Chlorocebus; species Chlorocebus sabaeus. The sequence continues at coordinate 29,418 of NW_027328137.1, read as the reverse complement.
TGAGCCGGTCTGGTCTGGTTTGATCCGGTTTCAGTGATTCTGGTCCTGTTTGATCCGGTTTGAGCCGGTCTGGTCCGCTTTGATCTGGTTGAGCCTGTCTGGTCTTGTTTGAGTCGGTCCAAACTGGCTTGAGCCGGTCTCGTCCTGTTTCAGCCTGTCTGGTCGGGTTTGAGCTAGTCAAAACGGGTATGAGACGGTCTGTTCCGGTTTGAGTCTGGTTTGAGCTGGTCAAAACCGGTTTGAGCCGGTCTGGCCCGGTTTGAGTCCGGTTTGAGCCAGACAACACCAGTATGAGACGGTCTGGTCCAGTTTGACTGCAGTTCGAGCCGGTCATAACCGGTTAGAGCCGGTCTAGTCCGCTTTGAGCTGGTGAAAATTGGTTTGAGCCTGTCTGGTCCGATTTTAGCCGGTCAAAACTGGTCTGAGCCAGTCTGGTCCTGTTTTAGCCGGTCTGTTCGGGGTTTACCCGGTCAAAACCAGTTTCAGCCGGTCTCATTCGTTTTCAGCCGGTCTGGTCGGGTTTGAGCCGGTGAAAACCGGTTTGAGCCGGTCTCGTCCTGTTTGAGTGTGGTTTGAGCCGGTCAAAATAAGTTTGTGCTGCTCTGGTCCAATTTGAGCCGGTCAAAACCAGTTTGAGCCGGTCTATTCCTATACCAGTTTGAGTCCTGTTTGAACGGAACTGGTCCGGTTTTAGCCGGTCTGGTAGGGTTTGAGCCGGTCAAAACCGGTTTGAGACTGTTCGTCTGGTTTAGGACGGTCTGGACAGGTTTGAGCCAGTCAAAACCGGTTTGGGCCGGTCTGGTCCGATTTGAGCTGGTGAAAACCGGTTTGAGGTGGTCTCATCCCGTTTCAGGAGGTCTGATCGGATTTGAGCCGGTTAAAACCAGTTTGAGCCGGTCTGGTCCGGTTTGATCCGGTTTCAGCGGTTCTGGTCCGATTTGATCCCGTTTGAGCCGGTCTGGTCCGCTTTGATCTGGTTGAGCCTGTCTGGTCTGGTTTGAGCCGGTCCAAACCGGTTTGAGCCGGTCTCATCTGGTTTCAGCCGGTCTGGTCGGATTTGACTGGTCAAAACGGGTTTGAGACGGTCTGGTCCGGTTTGAGTCTGGTTTGAGACGGTCTGGTCTGGTTTGAGCCAGTCTAACCCAGTTTGTGCCGTTCTGGTCCGGTTTGAGTCTGGTTTGAGCCTGTCAAAAACTGTTTGAGGCAGTCTGGTTTGGTTTAAGCCAGTCTGGTCGGCGTTGAGCCGGTTAACCCTGGTTTGAGCCGTTCTAGTCCGGTTTGATCCGGTTAAAGCCGGTCTGGTCTGGTTTGATCTGGTTGAGCCGGTCTGTTCTGGTTTGACCTGGTTAAAACCGGTGTGAGTTGGTCAGGTCAGGTTTGATCTGGTCTAAGAGTCGGTCTGGTACGGTTTGATTCGATTAGAATCGGTTTGAACCGGTCTGGTCCGGTTTGATCCGTTAGAGCCGGTCTGGGCTTTTCTGAGCTGGTCAAAACCGGTTTGAGCTGGTCTGGTCCGATTTGAGCCAGTCAAAATCGTTTTCAGCCGGTCTGGTCCGGTTTGAGTCTGGTTTGAGCTAGTCAGGTCCGGTTTCAGCTGCTCAAAACCGGTTTGAGCCGGTCTGGTCCGTTTTGATCCGGTTTGAGCCAGTCTGGTCCGGTTTGAGCCGTTCTGGTCCAGTTTGAGTATGGTTCGAGCCGGTCCACATCGGTTTGAGCCGGTCTGGTCCGGTTTGAGTCCGATTTGAGCCGGTCAACACATGGTTTGAGCCGGTCTGGTCCGGTTTGAGTCCGATTTGATCCGGTCAAAACCGGTTTGAGCCGGTCTGGTCCGGTTAGAGCCAGTCTAAACCGGTTTGAGCCGTTCTGGTCCGGTTTGAGTCTGGTTTGAGATGGTCAAACTCTGTTTGAGCCATTTTGATTCTGTTTAAGCCAGTCTGGTCCGGTTCAATCCGGTTTGTTTCTGTCTGGTGCGGTTTGAGCTGGTCAAAACAGGTTTGAGCAGGTCTGTCCCAGTTTGAGTCCAATTTGAGCCAGTCAAAACCTGTTTGAGCCATTCTGGTCCGTAGTGAGCGGATCAAAACCAGTTTGAGACGGTCTAAGAGCCGGTCTGGGCTGGTTTGATCTGGTCCAAGCCGGTCTGGTCCGGTTTGATCTGGTTGATTCTCTCTGGTTCGGTTTGATCCGATTTGAGCCGGTCTGGTCTGGTTTCAGGTGGTCAAAACTGGTTTGAGCCGGTCTGGTCCGTTTTGATCCGGTTTGAGCCTGTCTGGTCGGGTTTGAGCCCTTCTGGTCGGGTTTGAGTCTGGTTCGAGCCGGTCAACACCGGTGTGATCTGGTCTGGTCCAGTTTGAATCAGGTTTGAGCCGGTCAACACCAGTTTGAGCCAGTCTGGTCTGGTTTGAGTCCGATTTGAGCCGGTCAAACAGGTTTGAGCCGGTCTGTTCCAGTTTGAGTCAATTTCACCCGGTCAAAACCGGTTTGAGCTGGTCTGGTCCGGTTTGGGTCCGGTTTGAGATGGTCTGGTTCAGTTTGAGCCGGTCAAAACGGGTTTGAGCCATTCTGGTCTGTATTGACCCGATCAAAACCAGTTTGAGACTGTCTAAGGGCCGATCTGGTCCGGTTTGATCCGGTTAGATTCTGTCTGCTCCGGTTTCAGCTGGCCAAAACAGATTTGAGCCGGTCTGTTCCGGTTTGAGTCCAATTTGAGACAGTCAAAACCGGTTTGAGTCGCTCTGGTCCGGTGTGAGCTGGTCAAATCCTGTTTAAGCTGGTCTGGTGCGGTTTGAGCCGGTTTGAGCCGGTCTGGTGCGGTTTGATCCGGTAGAGCCGGTCTGGGCTTTTTTGAGCTGGTCAAAACTGGTTTTAGCCAGTCTGGTCCGGTTTGATCCGGTTTGATGCGGTCTGTACGATTTGAGCTGGTCAAAACCGGTTTGAGCCGGTCTGGTCCGGTTTGATCCAGTTTAAGCCGGTCTGGTCCGGTTTGATCTGGTTGAGCTGGTATGGTCTGGCTTAAGCCGGTCAAACCCAGTTTGAGCCGGTCTGGTCCGGTTTGAGTCCGGTTTGAGCTGGTCAACACCGGTTGGAGCCGGTCTTGTCCAGTTTGAGTTCGGTTTGAGGTGGTCAACAACAGTTTGAGCCGGTCTGGTCCGGTTTGAGTCCGGTTTGAGATGGTCTGGTCCGGTTTTAACCTGTCAAAACCGGTTTGAGCCGTTCTGGTCCATATTGAAAGGCTCAAAACCAGTTTGAGATGGTCTAAGAGCCAATCTGGGCCGGTTTGATCCGGTTAAACCGGTCTGGTCCGGTTTGATCCTGTTGAGCCGGTCTGGTTCGGTTTGAGCTTGTCAAATCTGATGTGAGCCAGTCTGGTCTGGTTTTAGCTGGTCTGCTTGGGTTTGAGGGGTCAAAACCGGTTTCAGCCGGTCTGGTCTGGTTTCACCCGGTCTGGTTGGGTTGGAGCTGGTCAAAACCGGTTTGAGTCGATCTGGTCCTGTTTGAGTCTGGTTTGAGACGGTCAAAATCGGTTTGAGCTGCTGTGGTCTGATTTGAGCCGGTCTACTCCGGTTTGAGTCCGGTTTGAACTGGTCTGGTCAGGTTTTAGCCGTTCTGGTCGGGTTTGAGCCGGTCAAAACTGGTTTGAGATTGTCTGGTCCGGTTTAGGCCGATCTGGTCCGGTTTGATCCGGTTTAAGCCGGTCTGCTCGGGTTTGATCCGGTTGAGCCGGTATGATCTGGTTTGAGCCGGTGAAAACCCGTTTGAGCGGGTCTGGTCCGGTTTGATCCGGTCAACACCGGTTTGAGCCAGTCTGGTCTGGTTTGAACCGGTCAACACCGGTTTGAGCCGGTCTGGTCGGGTTTGAGTCCTGTTTGAGCCGGTCAAAACCGGTTTGAGTCGGTCTAAGTGCCGGTCTGGTCCGGTTTGATCCGTTTTGAGCAGGTCTGGTCCGGTTTCAGCTGGTCAAACCCGTTTGGAGAAGGTCTGCTATGGTTTGAATCCTGTTTGAACAGGTCAAACCCGTTTTGAGCCATTCTGGTCTGGTTGAAGGCAGTCTGGTATGGTTTCAGACGGTCAACACCGGTTTTAGCCGGTCTGGTCCGGTTTGAGCTGGTCTGGTCCGTATTGATCCGATCAAAACCGGTTTGAGATGGTCTAAGAGCCGGTATGGTCCGGTTTGATCCGGTTTAAGAGGGTCTGGACCGGTTTTTGCCGCTCTGGTCCTGTTTGAGCCGGTCCAAACCGGTTTGAACCAGACTGGTCTGCTTTGAAACGGTTTGTGCCATTCTAATCGAGTTTGAGCCGGTCAAAACCGATTTGAGCTGATCTGGTCCGGTGTGAGTCCGAATTCAGCCGGTCAAACCCGGTATGAGGCGGTCTGGTAGGGTTTGAGCCAGACAAACCTGGTTCGACCCGGTCTGGTCCGATTTTAGCCGGTTTGAGCCTGTCTGGTCTGATTTGAGCCGGTGAAAACCGGTTTGAGCCGGTCTGGACCAGTTTGAGCCAGTCGACAACAGTTTGAGCCGGTCTGGTGCGGTTTTAGCCGATCCGGTCGTGTCTGAGCCGTTCCAAACCGGTTTGAGTTGGTCTGGTCCGGTTTCAGCTGGTATGGTCGGGTTTGGGCCAGTCAAAACCGGTTTGAGCCAGTCTGGTCCGGTTTGAGTGCGGTTTGAGCCAGTCAAAACCGGTTAGTGCCTGTCTGGTTCGATTTGAGGCGGTCAAAACCGGTTTGAGCTGGTCTGGAACGGATTAATCCGATTTAAGCCGGTCTGGTTCCTGTTTGAACCAGTTTGAGCCAGTCTGAACCGGTTTGAGCCGGTCTGGCCCGGATTGAGCCTGTCAACACCGGTTTAAGCCGGTCTGGTCCTGTTTGATCCGATTCAGCTGGTCTGGTCTGGTTTGAGCCGATCCTAACCAGTTTCAGCCGGTCGGCTCCAGTTCGAGCCGGTCCAAACCAGTTGAGCCGGTCTGGTCCGGATTGAGCTGGTCAAATCCTGTTTGAGCCGTTCTGGTCCGTTGGATCCCCTGAGTGTGCACTCCCCTGAGTAAGCGTTCACCTGAGGGGCACTCTGCTTTGCGAGCGCCTCCCTGAGTGTGCACTCCCCTGAGTGTGCCGTCGTCTGAGTGAGGACTCCCCTGAGTGTGTACACCCCTGAATGAGCACTCCCCTGAGTGTGCACTCCTCTGAGTTCGCACTCTCCTAAGTGAGGACCCGGCTGAGTGTGAACTCCCCTGAGTGTGCGCTCCCCAGATTGTGCGCTCCCCTGAGTGTGCACTGCCCTGAGTGAGCCCTCCCCTGAGTGGGCACTTCCCTGAGTGTGCACTCGCCTGAGTGCGGACTACTGAGTGTGCACACCCATGAGTGTGAACTCGCCTGAATGAGGACTCCCTTGAGTGTGCACTCCCCTGAGTATATGCTCACTAGAGTGTGCACGACCCTGAGTGTGCACTCCCCTGAGTGTGCACTCGCATGAGTGAGGACACCCCAGAGTGTGCACTCCCCTGAGTTAGCACTCTGCTGAATGTGCACTCCTCTGAGTTCGCACTCTCCAGGGTGAGGAATCTCCTGGTGTGCCCTCCCATGAGTGTGCGCTCCCCTGAGTGTGCGCTCCCCTGAGTGTGCACTCCCCTGTGTGAGGACTCCACTGAGTGCACACTATCCTGAGTGTGCAGTCCCATGAGTGAGCGCTCTCCTGAGTGTGCACTCGCCTGTGTGAGGACTCCCCTGAGTGTGCACTCCCCTGAGAGTGTGCTCACTTTACTGGAAACTCCCCTGAGTGAGCGCTCCCCTGAGAGTGCCTCCCCTGAATGTGCATACGCCTGAGTGAAGACTCCCCTTAGTGTGCAGTCCCCTGAATGAGCACTCCGCTGAGTGTGCACTCCTCTGAGTTCTCACTCTCCTGAGTGAGGACTCCCCTGAGTGTGCACTCCCCTGAGTTTGCGCTCCCATGAGTGTGAACTCGCCTGGGTGAAGACACCCATGAGTGTGCTCTCCCCTGAGTGTGAACTCACCTGAGTGAGGCTCCCCTGAGTGTGCACTCCCCTGAGTGAGCGGTCTCCTGAGGGGGCACTCGCTTGAGTGATGACTCCTTTGAGTGAGCCCTCCCCCGAGTGTGCACTCTTCTGAGTTCGCACACTAACGAGTGAAGACTTCCCTGAGTGTGGACTCCCCTGAGTGTGCACACCCCTGAGTGAGCACACCCCTGAGTGCCCACTCCCCTGACTGTGCGCTCGCCTGGGTTAAGACACCCCTGAGTGTGCACTCCCCTGAGTGTGTACTCCCCAGAGTGTTCACTCCCCAGGGTGTGCATTCCCCTGAGTGTGTGCTCCCCTGAGTGTGGACTACCCTGAGTGTGCACTTGCCTGGGTAAAGACACACCTGAGTGTGCACTCCCCTGAGTGTGTACTCCCCTGAGTTTTCCCTCCCCAGGGTGTGCACTCCCCTGAATGTGCACTTCCCTGAGCATGCACTCCCCTGAGTGAGCGCTCCCCTGAGTGCGCACTCCCCTGAATGCGGACTCGCCTGTGTGAAGAGACCCCTGAGTGTGCACTCCCCTGAGTGTTCGCTCCACAGGGTGTGCACTCCCCGGAGTGAGCGCTCCCCTGACTGTACACTCCTCTGAGTTTGCACTCTCCTGAGTCAGGGCTCCCCTGAGTGTGCCCTCCCCTGAGTGTGCGCTCTCCTGAGTGAGGACTCCACTGAGTGCACACAATCCTGAGTGTGCACTCCCCTGAGTGAGCGCTCTCCTGAGTGTGCACTCACCTGTGTGAGGACTCCCCTGAGTGTGCACTCGCCTGAGTGTGCGCTCACTTTAGTGGAAACTCCTCTGTGTGAGCGCTCCCCTGAGTGTGCACTCCCCTGAATTTGCACTCGCCTGAATGAACACTCCCCTTAGTGTGCAGTGTCCTGAATGAGCACTCCGGTGAGTGTGCACTCCTCTGAGTTTGCACTCTCCTGAGTGAGGACTCCCCTGAGTGTGCACACCCCTGAGTTTGCGTTCCCTTGAGTGTGCGCTCCCCTGAGTGTGCACTCCCCTGCATGAGCGCTGCCCTGAGTGAGCACTACCCTGATTGAGCACTCCCCTGAGTGAGGACTATCCTGAATGTGCACTCGCCTCAGTGAGGACTCTCCTGAGTGTGCACGCCCCTGAGTGAGCACTCCCCTGAGTGTGCACTCCCCTGAGTTCGCACTCTCCTGGGTGAGGACTACCCTGTGTGTGCAATCCTCTGAGTTCACACTCTCCTGAGGACTCCCTTGAGTGTGCACTCTCCTGCTTGCGCTCCCCTGAGATTGCGCTCCCCTGAATGTGCCCTCCCCTGATTGAGCACTTCCCTGAGTGCAAACTCCCCTGAGTGTGCACTCCCTGAGTGGGGACACCCCGGAGTGTACACTTCCCTGAGTGTGAACTCGCCTGAGTGAGGACACTCCTGAGTGTGCACTCCACTGAATGAGCACTTCTCTGAGTGTACACTCCCCTGAATGTGCTCTCCCCTGAGTGTGCACTCCCCGAGTGAGCGCTCCCCTGAGTGCGTGCTCCCCTGAGTGTGAACTCGCCTGGGTGAAGACACCCCTGAGTGTGCACTCCCCTGAGTGTGAACTCACCTGAGAGAGGATCCCCTGAGTTTGCCCTCCCCTGAGTGTGCAGTCTCCTGAGTGTGTCCTCCCCTGAGTGTGTGCTCCACTGTGTGAGCACTCCCCAGTGTGTGAACTCCCCTGAGTGTGCACTTGCCTGTGTGAGGACTCCACTCAGTGCGCACTATCCTGAGTGAGCACTCCCCTGAGTGAGCGCTCCCCTGAGTGTGCACCTCTTTGAGCCGGTCTGGGCAGTTTGATTCCGGTTTGAGCCGGTCAACAATGGTTTGAGCTTGTCTGCTCCGATTTGAGTCCAGTTTGAGCCAGTCAAAACCGGTTTGTGCCAGTCTGGTCCCATTTGAGCCATTCAAAACCGGTTTGAGCTGGTCTAAGAACCGGTCTGGTCCGGTTTGAGCTGGTCAAATCCTGTTTGAGCCGTTCTGGTCCGGTTTGTTCCGGGTTGAGCCGATCTGGTCCGTTTTGATCCGTTTGAGCCTGTTTGGTCTGGTTTGAGCCGTTCAAAACCGTTTTGAGCCGCTCTGGTCCGGTTTGAGTCCGGTTTGAGCCAGTTTGGTCCTTGTCCGGTTTGAGCCGACCAAAACCGATTTGAGCCAGTCTAGTCCGGTTTGAGTCCGGTTTGAGCCGGTCTGGTACGATTTTCGTCCAGTTTGAGCCGTTCAAAACAGGTTTGAGGCGGTCTGGTCCGGTTTGTGCCAGTCAAAACTGCTTTGAGTAAGTTTGGAGCCGGTCAAAACCAGTTTGAGCTGGTCTGGTGTTATTTGAGCCGCTAAAAACCAGTTTGAGCCAGTCTAATACGGTCAAAACAAGTTTGAGCCGGTCTGGTCCAGTTTGATCGGGTTTGAATCGGTCTGGTCTGGTTTGTGACAGTCAAAACCTGTTTGATCCGGTTTAAGCCGGTCTGGTCCGGTTTGATCCGGTTGAGCCGGACTGGTCTGGTTTGATCCCCTGAGTGTGCACTCCCCTGAGTGAGCGCTCACCTGAGTGGGCACTCCACTTTGTGATCGCCTCCCTAAGTGTGCACTCCCCTGAGTGTGCACTCGTCTGAGTGAGCACTCCCCTGAGTGTGTACTCCCCTGAATGAGCACTCCCCTGAGTGTGCACTCCTCTGAGTTCGCACTCTCCTGAGTGAGGACTCCCCTGGGTGTGCACTCCCCTGAGGGTGTGCTAACCTGAGATTTCGCTCCCCTGAGTTCACACTCTTTTGAGTGAGGACTCCCCTAGGTGTGCACTCCCCTGAGTGTATGCTCACCTGAGCATGCACTCCGCTGAGTGTGCGCTCTCCTGAGTGAGCACTCCCCTGTGTGTGCACTCCCATGAGTGTGCGCTCCACTGTGTGTACTCTCCCTAGTGTGTTCGCTGTCCTGAGTGAGCGCTCCCCTGAGTGCGAACTCCCCTGAGTGTGCACTCGCCTGGGTGAGGACTCCCCTGAGTGTGCACTCCCCTGATTGTGAACTTGCCTGAGTTTGGACTCCCCTGAGTGTGCACTCCACTGATTGAGCTCTCCCCTAAATTTACACTCCCCTGAGTTTGTGCTCCCTTGAGATTGCGCTACCCTGAGTGTGAACTCCCCTGAGTGAGCGCTCCCCTGAGTGCGCACTAACCTGAGTGTGCACTCGCCTGGGTGAGGACACCCCTGAGTGTGCACTCCCCTGAGTGTGAACTCGCCTGTGGGAGGACTCCCCAGAGTGAGCGCTCTCCTGAGGGTGTACTCGTCTGAGTGATGACTCCCCTGAGTGTGCACTCCCCTGAATGAGCACTCCCCTGAGTGTGCACTCCTCTGAGTTCGCACTCTCCTGAGTGAGGACTCCCTTGAGTGTGCACTACCCTGAGTGTGCAGTCCCTTGGGTGTTCGCTTCCAAGGGAGTGCACTTCCCCGAGTTCGCACTCTCCTGAGTGAGGACTCCCCTGAGTGTGCACTCTCCTGAGTGTGGGGTCACCTGATTGTGCACTCCCTTGAGTGAGCACTCCCCTCGGTGAGCACACCCCTGTGTGTGCACTCCCCTGAGTGAGCACTCCCCTGAGTGTGCACTCCTCTTAGTTCGCACTCCTCTGAGTGAGGACTCCCCTGAGTGTGCACCCCCCAGTGTGTGCACTCCCCTGAGTGTGCACTCCCCTGAGTGTGCACTCCCCTGAGTGAGCGCTCCACTGAGGGTGCACTCCCCTGAGTGTGCGCTCACCTGAGTAAGGACTACTCTAAGTGGACACTCCCCTGAGTGTGAACTCGCCTGAGTGAGGACTCACCAGAGTGAGCACTCTCCTGAGGGGGTACTCGTCTGAGTGATGACTCCCCTGAGTGTGCACTCCTGTGAATGAGCACTCCCCTGAGTGAGCGCTCCCCTGAGTGTTCACTCCCCTGAGTGTGCGCTCACCTGAGTAAGGACTACTCTGAGTCGGCACTCCCCTGAATGTGCGCTCGCCTGAGTGAGGACTCCCCTGAGTGTGCACTCCCCTGAATGAACACTCCCCTGTTTGTGCGCTCACCTGAGTGTGCGCTCCCCAGTGTGTGCACTCCCCTGAGTGAGCACTCCCCTGAGTGTGCACTCCCCTGAGTGTGCACTCTCCTGAGGGAGGACTCCCCTGAGTGTGCACTCCCCTGAGTGAGCACTCCCCTGAGTGTGCACTCCTCTTAGTTCGCACTCTCCTGAGTGAGGACTCCACTGAGTGTGCACTCCCCTGAGTATGTGCTCCTTGGAGTGTGCACTCCCCTGAGTAAGCACTCCCCTGAGTGTGCTCTCACCTGAGAGTGCACTCGCCTGAGTGAGGACTACTCTGAGTTTGCACTCCCCTGAGTGTGGACTCGCCTGAGTGAGGGCTCCCCTGAGTGTGCTCTTCCATGTGTGAGCGTTCACCCTAGTGGCCACTCCCCTGTGTGAGCACTCCCCTGAGTGTGCACTCCCTTGAGTGAGGACTCCCCTGAGTGTGCACTCCCCTAAATGAGCACTCCCCTTCGTGTACACTCCCCTGAGTAAGTCAGTGAAACCCGTTTTGAGCCAGTCTGGTCCAGTTTAAGCCGGACTGGTCGGGTCTGAGCTGGTCAATGCCGGTTTGAGGCGGTCTGTTCCAGTTTGATCCGGTTGAAGCCCGTATGGTCCGGTGTGATCTGGTTGAGACGGTCTGGTCCGGTTTGAGCTGGTCAACACCGGTTTGAGCCAGTCTGGTATGGTTTGAACCTGTCAACGCCGGTTTGAGCCGGTCTTGTCGGGTTTGAGTCCTGTTTGAGCCGGTCAAAACCGGTTTGAGTCGGTCTAAGTGCCGGTCTGGTCCGGTTTGATCCGTTTTGAGCAGGTCTGGTCCGGTTTCAGCTGGTCAAACCCGGTTGGAGAAGGTCTGCTATGGTTTGAATCCTGTTTGAACAGGTCAAACCCGTTTTGAGCCATTCTGGTCTGGTTGAAGGCAGTCTGGTATGGTTTCAGATGGTCAACACCGGTTTTAGCCGGTCTGGTCCGTTTTGAGCTGGTCTGGACCGTATTGATCCGATTAAAACCGGTTTGAGATGGTCTAAGAGCCGGTCTGGTCCGGTTTGATCCGGTTTAAGAGGGTCTGGACCGGTTTTTGCTGGTCTGGTCCTGTTTGAGCCGGTCCAAACCAGTTTGAACCAGACTCGTCTGCTTTGAACCGGTTTGTGCCATTCTAATCGAGTTTGAGCCGGTCAAAACCGATTTGAGCCGATCTGGTCCGGTATGAGTCCGAATTCAGCCGGTCAAACCCGGTATGAGGCGGTCTGGTAGGGTTTGAGCCAGACAAACCTGGTTCTACCCGGTCTGGTCCGATTTTAACTGGTTTGAGCCGGTCTGGTCTGATTTGAGCTGGTGAAAACCGGTTTGAGCCGGTCTGGACCAGTTTGAGCCGGTCGACAACAGTTTGAGCCGGTCTGGTGCGGTTTTAGCCGATCCAGTCGTGTTTGAGCCGTTCAAAACCGGTTTGAGTTGGTCTGGTCCGGTTTCAGCTGGTCTGGTCGGGTTTGGGCCAGTCAAAACCGGTTTGAGCCAGTCTGGTCCGGTTTGAGTGCGGTTTGAGCCAGTCAAAACCGGTTAGTGCCTGTCTGGTCCGATTTGAGGCGGTCAAAACCGGTTTGAGCCGGTCTGGAACGGATTAATCCGGTTTAAGCCGGTCTGGTTCCTGTTTGAACCGGTTTGAGCCAGTCTGAACCGGTTTGAGCCGGTCTGGCCTGCTTTGAGCCTGTCAACACCGGTTTAAGCCGGTCTGGTCCTGTTTGATCCGATTCAGCTGGTCTGGTCTGGTTTGAGCCGATCCTAACCAGTTTCAGCCGGTCTGCTCCAGTTTGAGCCGGGCAAAACCAGTTGAGCCGGTCTGGTCCGGATTGAGCTGGTCAAATCCTGTTTGAGCCTGTTTGGTCCAGTTGGATCCCCTGAGTGTGCACTCCCCTGAGTAAGTGCTCACCTGAGGGGCACTCTGCTTCGCGAGCATCTCCCTGAGTGTGCACTCCCCTGAGTGTGCCATCGTCTGAGTGAGGACTCCCCTGAGTGTGTACACCCCTGAATGAGCACTCCCCTGAGTGTGCACTCCTCTGAGTTCGCACTCTCCTAAGTGAGGACCCGGATGAGTGTGAACTCCCCTGAGTGTGTGCTCCCCAGATTGTGTGCTCCCCTGAGTGTGCACTGCCCTGAGTGAGCCCTCCCCTGAGTGGGCACTTCCCTGAGTGTGCACTCGCCTGAGTGCGGACTACTGAGTGTGCACACCCATGAGTGTGAACTCGCCTGAGTGAGGACTCCCTTGAGTGTGCACTCCCCTGAGTGTATGCTCACTCGAGTGTGCATGACCCTGAGTGTGCACTCCCCTGAGTGTGCACTCGCATCAGTGAGGACACCCCAGAGTGTGCACTCCCCTGAGTTAGCACTCTGCTGAATGTGCACTCCTCAGAGTTCGCACTCTCCTGTGTGAGGAATCTCCTGGTGTGCCCTCCCATGAGTGTGCGCTCCCCTGAGTGTGCACTCCTTTGAGTGTGCACTCCCCTGAGTGAGCACTCCCCTGAGTGTGCTCTCACCTGAGAGTGCACTCGCCTGAGTGAGGACTACTCTGAGTTTTCACTCCCCTGAGTGTGGACTCGCCTGAGTGAGGGCTCCCCTGAGTGTGCTCTTCCATGTGTGAGCGCTCACCTCAGTGGCCACTCCCCTGTGTGAGCGCTCCCCTGAGTGTGCTCTTCCATGTGTGAGCGCTCACCTCAGTGGCCACTCCCCTGTGTGAGCGCTCCCCTGAGTGTGCACTCCCCTGTGTGTGCACTCCCTTGAGTGAGGACTCCCCTGAGTGTGCACTCCCCTAAATGAGCACTCCCCTTCGTGTACACTCCCCTGAGTAAGCCAGTGAAACCCGTTTTGAGCCATTCTAATCCGGTTTAAGCTGGACTGGTCGGGCCTGAGCTGGTCAACGCCGGTTTGAGGCGGTCTGTTCCAGTTTGATCCGGTTGAAGCCGGTATGGTCTGGTGTGATCTGGTTGAGACGGTCTGGTCCGGTTTGAGCTGGTGAAAACGGATTTGAGCCGGTCTGGTCCTGTTTTAGCCGGCCCGGACAGGTTTGAGTTGGTCAAAACCGGTTTGAGGCGGTCTCGTCCAGTTTCAGCCCGTCTGGTCGGGTTTGAGCCGGTCAAAACCGGTTTGAGCCGGTGTGGTCCTGTTTGAGTCTGGCTTGAACTGGTCAAATTCGGTTTGTGCTGCTCTGGTCCGATTTGAGCCGGTCAAAACCGGTTTGAGCCTGTCTGGTCCGGTTTCATCCGGTTTAAGCCGGTCTGCTCCGGTTTGATTCGTTTGAGCAGGTATGGTTTGTTTTGAGCCGTTCAAAACCGGTTTGAGCCAGTCTGGTCCGGTTTGAGTGTAGTTTGAGCCGGTTTGGTCCTTTCCGGTTCGAGCTGATCAAAACCGATTTGAGCCGGTCTAGTCCGGTTTGAGTCCGGTTTGAGCTGGTCTGGTACGTTTTGCATCCGGTTTGAGCTGGTCAAAACAGGTTTGAGCCGGTCTGGTCTGGTTTGTGCCGGTCAAAACCGGTTTGAGTCCGTTTGGAGCTGGACAAAACCGGTTTGAGCCAGTCTGGTACGATTTGTGCCGCTAAAAACCAATTTGAGCCAGTCTAATACGATCAACACCGGTTTGAGCCGGTCTGCTCCGGTTTGAGTCTGGTTTGAGACGGTCCAAACTGGTTTGAGCCAGTCTAAGAGCCGGTCTGGTACGGTTTGATCCGATTTAAGCGGGTCTGGTCCGGTTTGAGCCGTTCAAACCCGATTTGAGCCGACCTGGTCCAGTTTGATCCCCTGAGTATGCACTCCCCTGAGTGAGCGCTCACCTGAGTGGGCACTCCACTTTGTGAGCACCTCCCTGAGTGTGCACTCACCTGAGTGTGCACTCGTCTGAGTGAGGACAACCCTGAGTGTGTTCTCCCCTGAATGAGCACTCCCCTGAGTGTGCACTCCTCTGAGTTCGCACTCTCCTGAAAGAGGACTCCCCTGAGTGTGCACTCCCCTGAGTGTGTGCTACCCTGAGTTCGCACTCTTTTGAGGGAGGACTCCCCTGAGTGTGCACTCCCCTGCGTGTATGCTCACCTGAGTGTGCTCTCCCCAGTGTGTGCGCTACCCTGAGTGAGCACTCCCCTGTGTGTGCATTCCCATGAGTGTGCGCTCCCCTGAGTGTGCTCTCCCCAGTGTGTGCGCTCCCCTGAGTGAGCCCTCCCCTGAGTGTGCACTCTTCTGAGTTCTCACTCTCCTGAGTGAGGACTTCCCTGAGTGTGCACTCCCCTGAGTGCGCACTCCCCTGAGTGAGCACTCCCCTGAGTGCGCACTCCCCTGAGTGTGCACTCGCCTGGGTGAAGACACCCCTGAGTGTGCACTCCCCTGAGTGTTCACTCTTCAGGGTGTGCACTCCCCTGAGTGCGCGCTCCCCTGAGTGTTCACTCCCCTGAGTGTGCGCTCCCCTGAGTGCGCACTCCCCTAAGTGTGCACTCGCCTGGGTGAAGACACCCCTGAGTGTGCACTCCGCTGAGTGTGCACTCCCCTGAGTGTTCCCTCCCCAGGGTGTGCACTCCCCTCAGTGTGTGCTCCCCTGAGTGTGCACTCCACTGAGTGAGCACTCTCCTGATTGTGGACTCACCTGGGTGAAAAGACCCATGAGTGTACACTCCCCTGAATTTTCGCTCCCCAGGGTGTGCACTCCCCTGAGTGAGCGCTCTCCTGTGTGTGCACTCCTCTACGTTTGCACTCTCCTGAGTGAGGACTCCCCTGAGTGTGCCCTCCCCTGAGTGTGCGCTCCCCTGAGTGTGCGCTCCCCTGAGTGTGCACTCCCCTGAGTGTGGATTCCACTGAATGTGGACTCCACTGAGTGCGCACTATCCTGAGTGTGCACTCCCATGAGTGAGCGCTCTCCTGAGTGTGCACTCGCCTGTGTGAGGACTCCCCTGATTGTGCACTCCACTGAGTGTGCACACACTTTAGTGGAAACTCCCCAGTGTGAGCGCTCCCCTGAGTGTGCACTCCCCTGAATGTGCACTCACCTGAGTGAAGACTCCCCTTCATGTGCAGTCCCCTGAATGAGCACTCCACTGAGTGTGCACTCCTCTGAGTTTGTACTCTCCTGAGTGAGGACTCCCCTAAGTGTGCACTCCCCTATGTTTGCACTCCCTTGAGTGTGCCCTCCCCTGAGTGTGCACTCCCCTGAGTGAGCCCTCCCCTGAGTGCGCACTACAATGTGTGAGCGTTCCCCTGAGTGAGGACTCTCCTGAATGTGCACACACCTGAGTGAGGACTCCCCGGAGTGTGCACTCCCCTGAGTGAGGACTCCCCTGAGTGTGAACTCCCCTGAGTTCGCACTCTCCTGAGTGAGGTCTACCCTGTGTGTGCACTCCTCTGTGTTCGCACTCTCGTGAGTTAGGACTCCCCTGACTGTGCCCTCTCCTGAGCGTGCGCTCCCCAGAGTTTGTGCTCCCCTGAGTGTGCAATCCCCTGAGTGAGCACTTCCCTGAGTGCGAACTCCCCTGAGTGTGCACTCCCCTGGGTGAGGACACCCCTGAGTGTGCACTCCCCTGAGTGTGAAATCGCCAGATTGAGGACTCCCCTGAGTGTGCACTCCACTGAATGAGCACATCGCTGAGTGTACACTCCCCTGAGTGTGCTCTCCCCTGAGTGTGCACTCCCCTGAGTGTGCACTCCTCTAAGTGCGTGCTCCCCTGTGTGTGAACTCGCCTGGGTGAAGACACCCCTGAGTGTGACCTCCCCTGTGTGTGAACTCGCCTAATTGAGGCTCCCCTGAGTGTGCCCTCCCCTGAGTGTGCACTCTTCTGAGTGTGTGCTCCCCTGAGTGTGTACTCCCCTGAGTGGGTGCTCCCCAGTGTGTGCACTCCCTGAGTGTGCACTCGCCTGAGTGAGGACTCCACTGAGTGCACACTATGCTGAGTGTGCACTCCCCTGTGTGAGCACTCCCTTGAGTGTGCACTGCTTTGAGCCGGTCTGGCCCGGTTTGATTCCGGTTTGAGCCGGTCAACAACGGTTTGAGCCTGTCTGCTCCGGTTTGAGTCCAGTTTCAGCCGGTCAAAACCGGTTTGTGCCTGTCTGGTCCGATTTGAGCCGGTCAAAACCAGTTTGAGTTGGTCTAAGGGTCGGTCTGGTCCGGTTTGATCAGGTTTGCACCTGTCTGGTCAGGTTTCAGGAGGTCAAATCCGGTTTGAGCCGGTCTGTTCTGGTTTGAGTACAGTTTGAGCCATTCAAAATTGGTTTGAGACAGTCTGGTCCGGTTTGAGCTGGTCAAATCCTGTTTGAGACGGTCTGGTCCGGTTTGTGCCGGTTTGAGCCGGTCTGGTCCGGTTTTAGACGGTCTGGACGGGATTGAGTCGGTCAAAACCGGTTTGAGGCGGTCTCGTCCAGTTTCACCCGGTCTGGTCGGGTTTGAGCCGGTCAAAACCGGTTTGAGCCGGTGTGGTCCTGTTTGAGTCTGGTTTGAGCTGGTCAAATTAGGTTAGTGCTGCTCTGGTCCGATTTGACCCGGTCAAAACCGGTTTGAGCCGGTCTGGTCCGGTTCGAGTGCGGTTTGAGCTGGACAACACCAGTTTGAGACGATGTGGTCCGGTTTCAGTGCGTTTTGAGCCGGACATAACTGGTTAGAGCCAGTCTAGTCCGCTTTGAGCCGGTCAAAACCGATTTGAGCCGGTCTGGTCCAGGTTTAGCCGGTCTGGATGGGTTTGAGTCGGTCAAAACCAGTTTGAGGCAGTCTCGTCCAGTTTTAGCTGGTCTGGTCGGGTTTGAGTCGGTCAAAACTGGTTTGAGCCGGTGTGGTCCTGTTTGAGTCTGGTAGGAGCTGGTGAAATTTGGTTTGTGCTGCTCTCGTCCGATTTGAGCTGGTCAAAACCGGTTTGAGCCGGTCTGGTCCGGTTTGAGCCGGTTGAGCCGGTCTGGTCTGGTTTGAGACGGTCAAACCCTGTTTGAGCCGGTCTGTTCCTGTTTGTGTCCGATTTGAGCCATTTAAAACCGGTTTGACACTGTCTGGTCCTGTTTGAGTCCCGTTTGAGCCAGTCAAAACCGGTTTGAGGCTGTCTGGACCGGTTTCAGCTGGTCAAAAACGGTTTGTGACTGGTTTGAGCCGTTCTGGTCCGGTTTGAGATGGTTGGGTCTGATTTGAATTCGGTTTGATCCAGTTAAAACTGGTTTGAGCCGGTCTGGTCCAGTTTGATCCGGTTTGAGCGGTTCTGGTCCTGTGTGATCCTGTTTGAGCCGGTGTGGTCTGCTTTGATCTGGTTGAGCCAGTATGGTCTGGTTTGAGCTGGTCCAAACCAGTTCGAGCTGGTCTCGTCCGGTTTCAACCGGTATGGTTGGGTTTGAGCCGGTCAAAACGGGTTTGAGAGGTCTGGTCCGGTTTGAGTCCGGTTTGAGTCGGTCAAAATCGGTTTGAGCCGGTCTGGTCCTGTTTGAGTCCGGTTTGAGCCGGACAACACCAGTTTGAGACGGTCTGGTCCGGTTTGAGTGCGGTTTGAGCCGGTCATAACCGGTTAGAGCTGATCTAGTCCGCTTTGAGCCAATCAAATCCAGTTTGAGCCAGTCTGGTCCGGTTTTAGCCGATCTGGACGGGTTTGAGTCGGTCAAAACCAGTTTGAGTCGGTCTCGTCCAGTTTCAGCCGGTCTGGTCGGGTTTGAGCTGGTCAATACCGGTTTGAGCCGGTGTGGTCCTGTTTGAGTCTGGTTTGAGCTGATCAAATTCGGTTTGTGCTGCTCTGGTCCGATTTGAGCCGGTCAAAACCAGTTTGAGCCGGTATGGTCCGGATTGATCGGGTTTGAACCGTTCTGGTCCGGTTTGATTCCGTTGAGCCAGTATGGTCTGGTTTGAGCAGTTGAAACCTGGTTTGAGCCGGTCTGGTCCAGATTGAGTCTGGTATGAGTCGGTCAAAACCGGTATGAGTCGGTCTGGTCCAGTCTGTGTCAGGTCTAGTTTGAGTCTGGTCCGGTTTGGGCGTTCTGGTCCGGTTTGAGTCTGGTTCGAGTCAGTCAACACCGGTTTGAGCTGGTCTCGTTTGGTTTGAGTCCGGTTTGAGCCAGTCAACAACGGTTTGAGCCGGTCTGGTCCGGTGTGAGTCCAATTTGAGCCAGTCAAAACCGGTTGGAGCCGGTCTGGTCCGGTTTGAGCCGGTCTAAGGGTCAGTCTGGTCCAGTTTGATGTGGTTTGAGCCAGTCTGGACCGGTTTGAGCCAGTCTAACACTGTTTGAGCCGTTCTGGTCCGGTTTGAGTCTGGTTTGAGCCGGTCAAACCCTGTTTGAGCCAGTCTGGTTCGGTTTGAGCCAGTCTTGTCGGGTTTCAGCCGGTCAACCCTGGTTTGAGCCGTTCTGGTCCGGTTTGATCCGGTTAAAGCCTGTCTGGTCCGGTTTGATCCGTTTGAGGCGGTCTGTTCCGGTTTGACCTGGTCAAAACCGGTGTGATCTGGTCTGGTCCGGTTTGAGTCCGGTTTGAGATGGTCTGGTCCGGTTTCAGCCGGTCAAAATCGGTTTGAGCCGTTCTGGTCCGTATTGAGGTGATCAAAACCGGTTTGAGACTGTCTAAGCACCGTTCTGGTCCAGTTTGATTGTGTCTGGTCCGTTTTGAGCTGGTCAAAACAGGTTTGAGCTGGTCTGTTGCAGTTTGAGTCCAATTTGAGCCGGTCAAAACCGGTTTGAGCCTCTCTGGTCTGGTGTGAGCTGGTCAAATCCTGTTTGAGCTGGTCAGGTGCGGTTTGAGCTGGTTTGAGCCGGTCTGGTCCGGTTTGTTCCGGTAGAGCCGGTCTGGGCTTTTGTGAGCTGGTCAAAACCGGTTTGAGCCTGTCTGGTCCGGTTTGATCCGTTCTGATGCGGTCTGGTCTGATTTGAGCTGGTCAAAACTGTTTTCAGCCGGTCTGGTCCGGTTTGAGTCCAGTTTGAGCTGCTCTGGTCCGGTTTGAGCCTGTTTGAGCCTGTCTGGTCCGGTTTGATCCGATTTGAGATGGTCTGGCCCGGTTTGAGCCGGTCTGGTCCGGTTTGAGTCAGGTTTGAGCCGGTCAACACCAGTTTGAGCCGGTCTGGTCCGGTTTGAGTCCGATTTAAGCCTGTCAAAACCGGTTGAAGCCAGTCTGGTCGGGTTTGAGCCGGTCTAAGAGCCGGTCTGGTACGGTTTGATCCGGTTCGAGCCGGTCTGGTCCGGTGTGAGCCAGTCTAACCCGGTTTGAGCTGTCCTGTACCCGTTTGAGTCCAGTTTGAGCCGGTCAAACCCTGTTTGAGCCAGTGCGGTCTGGTTTAAGCCAGTCTGGTCAGGTTTGAGCCGGTCAACCCTGGTTTGAGCCGGTGTGGTCCGGTTTGATCCCGTTAAAGCCGGTCTGGTTCCTGTTTGATCTGGTAGAGCCGGTCTGGGCTTTTGTGAGCTGGTCAAAACCGGTTTGAGCCGGTCTGGTCCGGTTTGATCCGTTTTGAGCCTGTCTGGTCCGGTTTGAGACGTTCTGGTCTGGCTTGAGTCTGGTTCGAGCCGGACAACACCGGTTTGAGCCCGTCTGGTCCGGTTTGAGCTGGTCAACACCAGTTTGAGCTGATCTGGTCCGGTTGGAGTCCCGTTTGAGATGGTCTGGTCCGGTTTGAGCCGGTGAAAACCGGTTTGAGCCGTTTTGGTCCGTATTGAGTGGATCAAAACCGGTTTGAGATGGTCTAAGAGCCAGTCTGTTCAGGTTTGATCTGGTTTAAGCTGGTCTATTACGGTTTGATACGGTTGAGGCAGTCTGGTTCGGTTTGAGCCGGTCAAAACTGGTCTGAGCCAGTCTGGTCCGGTCTTAGCCAGTCTGGTCGGGGTTGACCCGGTCAAAACGGGTTTCAGCCGGTCTCGTCCGGTTTCAGCCGGTCTGGTCAGGTTTGAGCCGGTGAAAACCGGTTTGAGCCAGTCTGGTCCTGCTTGAGTCTGGTTTGAGCCAGTCAAAATCGGTTTGTGCTGCTCTGGTCCGATTTGAGCCGGTCAAAACCGGTTTGAGGCGGTCTATTCCGGTTTGAGTCCGGTTTGAAAAGGTCTGGTCTGGTTTTAGCCGGTCTGGTAGGGTTTGAGCTGGTCAAAACGGATTTGAGCCTGTCTGGTCCGGTTTCAGACGGTCTGGTCGGGTTTGAGCCGGTCAAAACCGGCTTGTGCCGGTCGGGTCCGGTTTGAGTCCGGTTTGAGCCGGTCAAAACTGGTTTGAGCCGGTCTTGTCCCGTTTGATCCGGTTTGAGCGGTTCTGGTCCAGTTTGACCCGGTTTGAGACGGTCTGGTCCGCTTTGATCTGGTTGAGCCAGTCTGGTCTGGTTTGAGCCGGTCCAAACCGGTTTGAGCCGGTCTTTTCCGGTTTCAGCCGGTCTGGTCTGGTTTGAGCCGGTGAAAACGGGTTTGAGACGGTCTGGTCCGGTTTGAGTCCGGTTTGAGCCTGTCAAAACCGGTTTGAGCCCGTCTGGTCCTGTTTGAGTCCGGTTTGAGCCGGACAACACCAGTTTGAGACGGTCTGGTCCGGTTTGAGTGCGGTTTGAGGCAGTCATAACCGGTTAGAGCCAGTCTATTCCGCTTTGAGCCAGTCAAAACCGGTTTGAGCCAGTCTGGTCTGGTTTTAGCCGGTCTGGACGGGTTTGAGTCGGTCAAAACCGGTTTCAGGCGGTCTCATCCAATTTCAGCTGATCTGATTGGGTTTGAGCCGGTCAAAACCGGTTTGAGGTGGTGTGGTCCTGTTTGAGTCTTGTTTGAGCTGGTCAAATTCGGTTTGTGCTGCTCTGGTCCGATTTGAGCCGGTCAAAACCGGTTTGAGCCGGTCTGGTCCAGTTTGATCAGGTTTGAACCAGTCTGGTCCGGTTTGATTCGGTTGAGCCGGTCTGGTCTGGTTTGAGCCGTTCAAATCCGGTTTGAGCCGGTCTGGTCCTGATTGAGTCTGGTATGAGCTGGTCAAACCGGTTTGAGCCGGTCTGGTCCAGTTTGTGTCAGCTCCAGTTTGAGTCTGGTCCGGTTTGAGCCATTCTGGTCCGGTTTGAGTCTGGTTCGAGTCTGTCAACACTGGTTTGAGCCGGTCTGGTTCGTTTTGAGTCCGGTTTGAGCCGGTCAACACCGGTTTGATCCGGTCTGGTCCAGTGTAAGTCCTATTTGAGCCGGTCAAACCCGGTTGGAGCCAGTCTGGTCTGGTTTGAGCCGGTCTAAGGGTCGGTCTGGTTCGGTTTGATTTGGTTTGAGCCGGTCTGGTGCGGTTTGAGCCAGTCTAACCCGGTTTGAGCCGTTCTGGTCCGGGTTGAGTCTGGTTTGAGCCGGTCAAACCCTGTTTGAGCCAGTCTGGTTTGGTTTAAGCCAGTCTGGTCGGGTTTGAGCCGGTCAACCCTGGTTTGAGCCAGTCTGGTCCGGTTTGATTCGGTTAAAGCCAGTCTGGTCTGGTTTGAATCCGGTTTGAGCAGGTCTGGTCCAGTTTGAGCCGGTCTGGTCTGGTTTAATCTGGTCAAAACCGGTTGGAGATGGTCTGGTCCGTTTTGATCCGGTTTGATGGGGTCTGGTCCGATTTGAGCCGGTCAAAACCGTTTTCAGCTGGTCTGGTCCGGTTTAAGTCCGGTTTTAGCTGGTCTGGTCCGGTTTGACCCTGTCTGGTCCGTTTTGATCCGATTTGAGCCGGTCTGGTCCGATTTCAGCTGGTCCAAACCGGTTTGAGCCGGTCTGGTCCGTTTTGATCCGGTTTGAGCCTGTCTGGTCCGGTTTGGACGTTCTGGTCCGTTTTGATCCGGTTTGAGCCTGTCTGGTCGGGTTTGAGACGTTCTGGTCCGGTTTGAGTCTGGTTCGAGCCGGATAACACCGGTTTGAGCCTGTCTGGTCCGGTTTGAGTCCGGTTTGAGCCGTTCAACACTGGTTTGAGCCGATCTGGTCAGGTTGGAGTCCCGTTTCAGACGGTCTCGTCCGGTTTGAGCCGGTCAAAACCGGTTTGAGCCGTTCTGGTCCGCATTGAGCGGATCAAAACCGGTTTGAAACGGTCTAAGAGCCAGTCCGGTCTGGTTTGATCCGGTATAAGCCGATCTGGTCCGGTTTGATCTGGTTGAGCCAGTCTGGTTCAGTTTGAGCCGGTCAAAACTGGTCTGAGACAGTCTGGTCCGGTTTTAGACGGTCCGGTCGGGGTTGACCCGGTCCAAACCGGTTTCCGCCGGTCTCATCCGGTTTCAGCCGGTCTGGTCGGGTTTGAGCAGTTGAAAACCGGTTTGAGCCGGTCTGGTCCTGCTTGAGTCTGGTTTGATCCGGTCAAAACCGGTTTGTGCTACTCTGGTCTGATTTGAGCCGGTCAAAACCGGTTTGAACCGGTCTATTCCGGTTTGAGTCTGGTTTTAGCCGGTCTGGTCCGGTTTTAGCCGGTCTGGTAGGGTTTGAGCCAGTCAAAACCGGTTTGAGCCTGTTTGGTCCGGTTTCAGATGGTCTGGTCGGGTTTGAGCTGGTCAAAACCGGTTTGAGGCGGTCTCGTCCCAATTCAGCCGGTCTGGTCGAGTTTGAGCCGGTGAAAACTGGTTTGAGCCGGTCTTGTCCGGTTTGATCCAGTTTCAGCGGTTCTGGTCCGGTTTGATACGATTTAAGCCGGTCTGTTCCGCTTTGATCTGGTTGAGCCAGTCTTGTCTGGTTTGAGCCGGTCCAAAGTGGTTTGAGCCGGTCTCGTCCGGTTTGAGTCCGGTTTGAGCCGGACAACAACAGTTTGAGAGGGTCTGGTCCGGTTTGAGTGCGTTTTGAGGGGGTCATAACCGGTTAGAGCCGGTCTAGTCTGCTTTGAGCCGGTCAAAACCGGTTTGAGCCAGTCTGGTCCGGTTTTAGCCGGTCTGGACGGGTTTGAGTCGGTCAAAACCGGTTTGAGGCAGTCTCGTCCAGTTTCAGCCGGTCTGGTCAGGTTTGAGCCGGTCATAAACCGGTTTGAGCCGGTGTGGTCCTGTTTGAGTCTGGTTTAAGCTGGTCAAATTCGGTTTGTGTTGCTCTCGTCTGATTTGAGCCGGTCAAAACCGGTTTGAGCTGGTCTGGTCCGGTTTGATCCAGTTTAACCCGGTCTGGTCCAGTTTGATTCGTTTGAGCTGGTATGGTCTGGTTTGAGCCGTTCAAAACCGGTATGAGCCGGTCTGGTCCGGATTGAGTCCGCTTTGAGCCGGTCAACACCGCTTTGAGCTGGTCTGGTCCAGTTTGAGTCAGGTTTGAGCCGGTCAACACCGGTTTGACCCGGTTTGAGCCGGTCTGGTCCAGTTTGTGTCAGGTTTGAGCCGGTCAACACCCGTTTGAGCCGGTCGGGTCTGGTTTGAGTCCGATTTGAGCCGGTCAATACCGGTTGGAGCCGGTCTGGTCCGGTTTGAGCCGGTCTAAGAGCCGGTCTGGTACGGTTTGATTCGGTTTGAGCCGGTCTGGTCCGGTTTGAGCCAGTCTAACCCGGTTTGAGCCGTTCTGTACCCGTTTGAGTCCAGTTTGAGCCGGTCAAACCCTGTTTGAGCCAGTCTGGTCTGGTTTAAGCCAGTCTGGTCGGGTTTGAGCCGGTCAACCCCGGGTTGAGCCGGTCTGGTCCAGTTTGATCCCGTTAAAGCCGGTCTGGTTCCTGTTTGATCCGGTAGAGCCGGTCTGGGCTTTTGTGAGCTGGTCAAAACCGGTTTGAGCCGGTCTGGTCCGGTTTGATCCGTTCTGATACGGTCTGGTCCGATTTGAGCTGGTCAAAACCGTTTTCAGCCGGTCTGGTCCGGTTTGAGTCCGGTTTCAGCTGGTCTGGTCCGGTTTGTGCCTGTTTGAGCCTGTCTGGTCTGGTTTGATCCGATTTGAGACGGTCTGGAGCGGTTTGAGCCGGTCTGGTCCAGTTTGAGACAGGTTTGAGATGGTCAACACCAGTTTGAGCCGGTCGGGTCCGGTTTGAGTCCGATTTGAGCCAGTCAAAACCGGTTGGAGCCGGTCTGGTCCGGTTTTAGCCGGTCTGGACGGGTTTGAGTCAGTCAAAACCGGTTTCAGGCGGTCTCATCCAGTTTCAGCCGGTCTGATTGGGTTTGAGCCGGTCAAAACCGGTTTGAGCCGGTGTGGTCCTGTTTGAGTCTCGTTTGAGCTGGTCAAATTCGGTTTTTGCTGCTCTGGTTCGATTTGAGCCGGTCAAAACCGGTTTGAGCCTGTCTGGTCCAGTTTGATCAGGTTTGAACCGGTCTGGTCCGGTTTGATTCGGTTGAGCCGGTCTGGTTCGGTTTGAGTCCGGTTTGAGCCGGTCAACACCGGTTTTATCCGGTCTGGTACAGTGGAAGTCCTATTTGAGCCGGTCAAAACCGGTTGGAACCGGTCTGGTCTGGTTTGAGCCGGTCTAAGGGTCAGTCTGGTTCGGTTTGATTTGGTTTGAGCCTGTCTGGTGCGGTTTGAGCCAGTCTAACCCGGTTTGAGCCGTTCTGGTCCGGGTTGAGTCTGGATTGAGCTGGTCAAACCCTGTTTGAGCCAGTCTGGTTCGGTTTAAGCCAGTCTGGTCGGGTTTGAGCCGGTCAACCCTGGTTTGAGCCAGTCTGGTCCGGTTTGATACGGTTAAACCCAGTCTGGTCAGGTTTGAATCCGGTTTGAGCAGGTCTGGTCCGGTTTTAGCCGGTCTGGTCTGGTTTAAGCTGGTCAAAACCGGTTGTAGATGGTCTGGTCCGTTTTGATTCGGTTTGAGCCTGTCTGGTCCAGATTGAGTCGTTCTCGTCCGGTTTGAGTCTGGTTCGAGCCAATCAACACTGGTGTGAGCCGGTCTGGTCCTGTTGAGTCCGATTTGAGCCGGTCAAAACCGATTGGAGCCGGTCTGGTCCAGTTTGAGCCAGTCTAAGAGCCGGTCTGCTACGGTTTGATTCGGTTTGATCCGGTCTGGGCCAGTTTGAGCCAGTCTAACCCGGTTGGAGCCGTTCTGGTCCCGTTTGAGTCCAGTTTGAGCTGGTCAAACCCTGTTTGAGCCAGTCTGGTCTGGTTTAAGCCAGTCTGGTCGGGTTTGAGCCGGTCAACCCCGGTTTGAGCCGGTCTGGTCCAGTTTGATCCGATTAAAGCCGGTCAGGTCCGGTTTGATCCGGTAGAGCCGGTCTCGGCTTTTGTGAGCTGGTCAAAACCGGTTTGAGCCGGTCTGGTCCGGTTTGATCCGGTTTGATGGGGTCTGGTCCGATTTGAGCCGGTCAAAACCGTTTTCAGCTGGTCTGATCCGGTTTAAGTCCGGTTTTAGCTGGTCTGGTCCGGTTTGAGCCTGTCTGGTCCGTTTTGATCCGATTTGAGCCGGTCTGGTCCGATTTCAGCTGGTCCAAACCGGTTTGAGCCGTTCTGGTCCGTTTTGATCCGTTTTGAGCCTCTCTGGTCCGGTTTGGACGTTCTGGTCCGTTTTGATCCGGTTTGAGCCTGTCTGGTCGGGTTTGAGACGTTCTGGTCGGGTTTGAGTTTGGTTCGAGCCGGACAACACCGGTTTGAGCCTGTCTGGTCCGGTTTGAGTCCGGTTTGAGCCGGTCAACACTGGTTTGAGCCGACCTGGTCCGGTTGGAGTCCCGTTTCAGACGGTCCGGTCCGGTTTGAGCCGGTCAAAACCGGTTTGAGCCGTTCTGGTCCGCATTGAGCGGATCAAAACCGGTTTGAAACGGTCTAAGAGCCGGTCCGGTCTGGTTTGATCCGGTTTAAGCCGATCTGGTCCGGTTTGATCCGGTTGAGCGAGTCTGGTTCAGTTTGAGCCGGTCAAAACTGGTCTGAGACAGTCTGGTCCGGTTTTAGATGGTCTGGTCGGGGTTGACCCGGTCCAAACCGGTTTCCGCCGGTCTCGTCCGGTTTCAGCCGGTCTGGTCGGGTTTGAGCAGGTGAAAACCGGTTTGAGCCGGTCTGGTCCTGCTTCAGTCCGGTTTGAGCCGGTCAAAACCGGTTTGTGCTACTCTGGTCCGATTTGAGCCGGTCAAAACCGGTTTGAGCCGGTCTATTCCGGTTTGAGTCCGGTTTGAACGGGTCTGGTCCGGTTTTAGCCGGTCTGGTAGGGTTTGACCCGGTGAAAACCGGTTTGAGCCTGTCTGGTCCGGTTTCAGACGGTCTGGTCGGGTTTGAGCTGGTCAAAACCGGTTTGAGGCGGTCTCGTCCCAATTCAGCCGGTCTGGTCGAGTTTGAGCCGGTGAAAACTGGTTTGAGCCAGTCTGGTCCAGTTTCATCCAGTTTCAGCGGTTCTGGTCCGGTTTGATCCGGTTTGAGGCAGTCTGTTCCACTTTGATCTGGTTGAGCCAGTCTTGTCTGGTTTGAGCCGGTCCAAAGCGGTTTGAGCTGGTCTCGTCCAGTTTCAGCCGGTCTGGTCGGGTTTGAGTCGGTCAAAACGGGTTTGAAGCAGTCTGGTCCGGTTTGAGTCTGGTTTGAGCCTGTCAAAACCGGTTTGAGTCGGTCTGGTCCAGTTTGAGTCCGGTTTGAGCCGGACAACAACAGTTTGAGAGGCTCTGGTCCGGTTTGAGTGCGGTTTGAGCCGGTCATAACCGGTTAGAGCCGGTCTAGTCCGCTTTGAGCCGGTCAAAACCGGTTTGAGCCAGTCTGGTCCGGTTTTAGCCGGTCTGGACGGGTTTGAATCGGTCAAAACCGGTTTGAGGCAGTCTCGTCCAGTTTCAGCTCGTCTGGCCGGGTTTGAGCTGGTCAAAACCGGTTTGAGCTGGTGTGGTCCTGTTTGAGTCTGGTTTAAGCTGGTCAAATTCGGTTTGTGTTGCTCTAGTCCGATTTGAGCCGGTCAAAACCGGTTTGAGCTGGTCTGGTCCAGTTTGATCCGGTTTAACCCGGTCTGGTCCAGTTTGATTCGTTTGAGCTGGTATGGTCTGGTTTGAGCCGTTCAAAACTGGTATGAGCCGGTCTGGTCCGGATTGAGCCCGGTTTGAGCTGGTCAACACCGCTTTGAGCCGGTCTGGTCCAGTTTGAGTCAGGTTTGAGCCGGTCAACACCGGTTTGATCCGTTCTGCTCCGGTTTGAGTCCGGTTTGAGCCGGTCAAAACATGTTTGAGCTGGTCTAAGAGCCGGTCTGGTCCGTTTTGATCCTCTTTGAGCCTCTCTGCTTCGGTTTGAGCCAGTCAAACCCTGTTTAAACTGTTCTGGTCCGGTTTGTGCCGGTGTGAGACGGTCTGGTCCGGTTTGATCCGGTTGGGCCGGTCTGTTCTGGTTTGAGCTGGTCAGAACCGGTTTGAGCCGATCTGGTCCGTTTTGATCCCCTGAGTGTGCACTCCCCTGAGTGAGTGCTCACCTGAGTGGGCACTCCAATTTGTGAGCACCTCCCTGAGTGTGCACTCCCCTGAGTGTGCACTCGTCTGAGTGAGCACTCCCCTGAGTGTGTACTCCCCTGAATGAGCACTCCCCTGAGTGTGCACTCCTCTGAGTTTGCACTCTCCTGAGTGAGGACTCCCCTGGGTGTGCACTCCCCTGAGTGTGTACTACCCTGAGATTTCGCTCACCTGAGTTTGCACTCTTTTGTGTGAGGACTCCCCTGAGTGTGCACTCCCCTGAGTGTATGCTCACCTGAGCGTGCACTCTGCTGAGTGTGCGCTCTCCTGAGTGAGCACTCCCCTGTGTGTGTACTCCCATGAGTGTGCTCTCCACTGTGTGTGCTCTCCCCAGTGTGTTTGCTGCCCTGAGTGAGCGCTCCCCTGAGTGCGAACACCTCTGAGTGTGCACTCGCCTGGGTGAGGACTCCCCTGAGTGTGCCCTCCCCTGATTGTGAACTCGCCTGAGTTTGGACTCCCCTGAGTGTGCACTCCACTGATTGAGCTCTCCCCTAAGTTTACACTCCCCTGAGTTTGCGCTCCCTTGAGATTGCGCTACCCTGAGTGTGAACTCCCCTGAGTGAGCGCTCCCCTGAGTGCGCACTCACCTGGGTGAGGACACCCCTGAGTGTGCACTCCCCTGAGTGTGAACTCGCCTTTGTGAGGACTCCCCAGAGTGAGCGCTCTCCTGAGGGGTTACTCGTCTGAGTGATGACTCCCCTGAGTGTGCACTCCTCTGAATGAGCACTCCCCTGAGTGTGCACACCTCTGAGTTCACACTCTCCTGAGTGAGGACTCCCTTGAGTGTGCACTACCCTGAGTGTGCAGTCCCTTGAGTGTTCGCTTCCCAGGGAGTGCACTTCCCCGAGTTCGCACTCTCCTGAGTGAGGACTCCCCTGAGTGTGCACTCTCCTGAGTGTGGGCTCACCTGATTGTGCACTCCCTTGAGTGAGCACTCCCCTCGGTGAGGACACCCCTGTGTGTGCACTCCCCTGAGTGAGCGCTCCGCTGAGGGTGCACTCCCCTGAGTGTGCGCTCACCTGAGTAAGGACTACTCTAAGTGGACACTCCCCTGAGTGTGAACTCGCCCGAGTGAGGACTCACCATAGTGAGTGCTCTCCTGAGGGGGTACTCGTCTGAGTGATGACTCCCCTGAGTGTGCACTCCCCTGAATGATCACTCCCCTGAGTGAGCGCTCCCCTGAGTGTGCACTCCCCTGAGTGTGTGCTCACCTGAGTAGGGACTACTCTGAGTTGGCACTCCCCTGAATGTGCTCTCGCCTGAGTGAGGACTCCCCTGAGTGTGCACTCCCCTGAATGAACACTCCCCTATTTGTGCGCTCACCTGAGTGTGCGCTCCCCAGTGTGTGCACTCCCCTGAGTGAGCACTCCCCTGAGTGTACACTACCCTGAGTGTGCACTCTCCTGAGGCAGGACTCCCCTGAGTGTGCACTCCCCTGAGTGAGCACACCCCTGAGTGCGCACTCCTCTTAGTTTGCACTCTCCTGAGTGAGGACTCCACTGAGTGTGCACTCCCCTGAGTGTGCGCTCCTTTGAGTGTGCACTCCCCTGAGTGAGCGCTCTCCTGAGTGTGCTCTCACCTGAGAGTGCACTCGCCTGAGTGAGGACTACTCTGAGTGTGCGCTCCTTTGAGTGTGGACTCGCCTGAGTGTGCTCTTCCATGTGTGAGCGCTCACCTCAGTGGCCACTCCCCTGTGTGAGCACTCCCCTGAGTGTGCACTCCCCTGTGTGTGCACTCCCTTGAGTGAGGACCCCCTGAGTGTGCACTCCCCTAAATGAGCACTCCCCTTCGTGTACACTCCCCTTAGTAAGCCAGTGAAACCCGTTTTGAGCCAGTCTGTTACGGTTTAAGCCGGACTGGTCGGGTCTGAGCTGGTCAACGCCGGTTTGAGGCGGTCTGTTCCAGTTTGATCCGGATGAAGCCGGTATGGTCCGGTGTGATCTGGTTGAGCCGGTCTGGTCCGGTTTGAGCCGGTCAAAACCGGTTTGAGCCGGTGTGGTCCGGTTTGATCCGGTTTGAGCCGGTCTGCTCCCGTTTGATCTGGTTTGAGCCGGTCAATATCGGTTTGAGTCTGGTTTGAGCCAGACAAAACCGGATTTAGCGGGTCTAGATGGTCTGGTCCGGATTGATCCCTTTTGAGCCGATCTCATCCGGT